>NW_028124826.1:0-99563 GCF_965194825.1 Balaenoptera physalus | reverse complement strand
CCTAAACCTAACCCTAGGCTACCCTTGACTGCTTCTGCCTCCAATAGATTTCCTAAGCATTAGTGTTTTAAGGGAGAGCTTAAAAAGAGAATCCTAATGTGATTTCTTTATAATGGGTGTTTTCCTTATCTTATCCTAGTGTCTAAACTCTTCTCCAGGGCTGGACCCCCAAATAATATTCGTTTACGTGCTAAGGGGTATCTAGAGAGTGGGATAGGTTTAATCACTACCCTAACCCTAACACGTACACTAACCCTAACCACTCCCCTATCCCTAACACGTACCCTAATCCTAACCCGTAACCTAAACCGAGCCCTAACCCTAACACTAACACTAACACTAACCCTAACCCATACCCTACGCCGTACCCGAAGCCCTCCCCGATCCCGTACCCTAAGCCATACCCTAACCCTAACCCTAAGCCTAGCCCTAACCCTAGGCTACCCTTGACTGCTTCTGCCTCCAATAGATTTCCTAAGCACTAGTGTTTTAAGGAAGAGCTTAAAAAGAGAATCCTAATGTGATTTCTTTATAATGGGTGTGTTCCTTATCTTATCCTAGTGTCTAAACTCTTCACCATGGCTGGACCCCCAAGTAATATTCCTTTACGTGGTAAGGGGTATCTACAGAGTGGGATAGGTTTAATCACTACCCTAACCCTAACACGTACATTAACCCTAACCACTATCCTAACCGTAACACGTACCCTAATCCTAACCCGTACCCTAAACCGAGCCCTAACCCTAACACTAACCCTAACCCTAACCCTAACCCATACCCTACGCCGTACCCGAAGCCCTCCCCGAACCCGTACCCTAAGCCGTACGCTAACCCTAACCCTAAGCCTAAACCTAACCCTAGGCTACCCTTGACTGCTTCTGCATCCAATAGATTTCCTAAGCACTAGTGTTTTAAGGAACAACTTAAAAAGAGAATCCTAATGTGATTTCTTTATAATGGGTGTGTTCCTTATCTTATCTTAGTGTCTAAACTCTTCTCCATGGCTGGACCTCCAAATAATATTCCTTTACGTGCTAAGGGGTATCTAGAGAGTGGGGTAGGTTTAATAACTACCCTAACGCTAACGCGTACCCTAACCCTAACCCCTACCCTAACCCTAACACGTACCCTAATCCTAACCAATACCCTAAACCGAGCCCTAAACCTAAAACTAACCCTAACCCTAACCCTAACCCATACCCTGCGCAGTACCCGAAGACCTCCCCGAACTCGTACCCTAAGCCCTACCCTAAGCCTAACCCTAAGCCTAAACCTAACCCTAGGCTACCCTTGACTGCTTCTGCCTCCAATAGATTTCCTAAGCATTAGTGTTTTGAGGGAGAGCTTAAAAAGAGAATCCTAATGTGATTTCTTTATAATGGGTGTATTCCTTATCTTATCCTAGTGTCTAAACTCTTCTCCAGGGCTGGACCCCCAAATAATATTCGTTTACGTGCTAAGGGGTATCTAGAGAGTGGGATAGGTTTAATCACTACCCTAACCCTAACACGTACACTAACACTAACCACTACCCTAACCCTAACACGTACCCTAATCCTAACCCGTAACCTAAACCGAGCCCTAACCCTAACACTAACACTAACACTAACCCTAACCCATACCCTACGCCGTACCCGAAGCCCTCCCCGATCCCGTACCCTATGCCATACCCTAACCCTAACCCTAAGCCTAACCCTAACCCTAGGCTACCCTTGACTGCTTCTGCCTCCAATAGATTTCCTAAGCACTAGTGTTTTAAGGAAGAGCTTAAAAAGAGAATCCTAATGTGATTTCTTTATAATGGGTGTGTTCCTTATGTTATCCTAGTGTCTAAACTCTTCTCCATGGCTGGACCCCCAAATAATATTCTTTATGTGCTAAGGGGTATCTAGAGAGTGGGATAGGTTTAATAACTACCCTAACCCTAACACGTACCCTAACCCTAACCCCTACCCTAACCATAACACGTATCCTAATCCTAACCAATACCCTAAACCGACCCCTAACCCTAAAACTAACCCTAAACCTAACCCATACCCTACGCCGTACCCGAAGCCCTCCCCGAATCCGTACCCTAAGCCCTAACCTAAGCCTAACCCTAAGCCTAACCCTAACCCTAGGCTACCCTTGACTGCTTCTGCCTCCTATAGATTTCCTAAGCACTAGTGTTTTAAGGAACAGCTTAAAAAGAGAATCCTAATGTGATTTCTTTATAATGGGTGTGTTCCTTATCTTATCTTAGTGTCTAAACTCTTCTCCATGGCTGGACCCCCAAATAATATTCCTTTACGTGCTAAGGGGTATCTAGGGAGTGGGATAGGTTTAATAACTACCCTAACCCTAACGCGTACCCTAACCCTAACCTCTACCCTAACCCTAACACGTACCCTAATCCTAACCCGTACCCTAAACCGAGCCCTATCCCTAACACTAACCCTAATCCTAACCCTGACCCATACCCTACGCCGTACCCGAACCCCTCCCCGAACCCGTACCCTAAGCCGTACCCTAAGCCTAACCCTAAGCCTAACACTAACCCTAGGCTACTCTTGACTGCTTCTGCCTCCAATAGGATTCCTAAGCACTAGTGTTTTAAGGAACAGCTTAAAAAGAGAGTCCTAATGTGATTTCTTTATAATGGGTGTGTTCCTTATCTTATCCTAGTATCTAAACACTTCTCCATGGCTGGACCCCCAAATAATATTCCTTTACGTGCTAAGGGGTATCTAGAGAGTGGGATAGGTTTAATCACTACTGTAACCCTAACACGTACATTATCCCTAACCACTATCCTAACCCTAACACGTACCCTAATCCTAACCCATACCCTAAACCGAGCCCTAACCCTAACACTAACCCTAACCCTAACCCTAACCCATACCCTACGCCGTACCCGAAGCCCTCCCCGAACCCGTACCCTAAGCCGTACGCTAACCCTAACACTAAGCCTAACCCTAACCCTAGGCTACCCTTGACAGCTTCTGCCTCCAATAGATTTCCTAAGCACTAGTGTTTTAAGGAACAGCTTAAAAAGAGAATCCTACTGTGATTTCTTTGTAATGGGTGTGTTCCTTATTTTATCCTAGTGTCTAAACTCTTCTCCTTGGCTGGACCCCCAAATAATATTCCTTTACGTGCTAAGGGGTATCTAGAGAGTGGGATAGGTTTAATAACTACCCTAACGCTAACGTGTACCCTAACCCTCACCCCTACCCTAACCCTAACACGTACCCTAATCCTAACCAATACCTTAAACCGAGCCCTAACCCTAACACTAACCCTAACCCTAACCCTAACCCATACCGTACGCCGTACCCGAAGCCCTGCCCGAACCCGTACCCTAAGCCGTACCCTAATCCTAACCCTAAGCCTAAACCTAACCCTAGGCTACCCTTGACGGCTTTTGCCTCCAATAGATTTCCTAAGCACTAGTGTTTTAAGGAAGAGCTTAAAAATGGAATCCTAATGTGATTTCTTTATAATGGGTGTGTTCCTTATCTTATCCTAGTGTCTAAACTCTTCTCCATGGCTGGACCCCAAATAATATTCCTTTACGTGATAAGGTGTATCTAGAGAGTGGGATAGGTATAATAACTACCCTAACTCTAACGCGTACACTAACCCTAACCCCTAACCTAACCCTAACACCTACCCTAATCCTAACCCGTACCCTAAACCGAGCCCTATCCCTAACACTAACCCTAATCCTAACCCTGACCCATACCCTACGCCGTACCCGAACCCCTCCCCGAACCCGTACCCTAAGCCGTACCCTAAGCCTAACCCTAAGCCTAACACTAACCCTAGGCTACCCTTGACTGCTTCTGCCTCCAATAGGTTTCCTAAGCACTAGTGTTTTAAGGAACAGCTTAAAAAGAGAGTCCTAATGTGATTTCTTTATAATGGGTGTGTTCCTTATCTTATCCTAGTATCTAAACACTTCTCCATGGCTGGACCCCCAAATAATATTCCTTTACGTGCTAAGGGGTATCTAGAGAGTGGGATAGGTTTAATCACTACTGAAACCCTAACACGTACATTATCCCTAACCACTATCCTAACCCTAACACGTACTCTAATCCTAACCCGTACCCTAAACCGAGCCCTAACCCTAACACTAACCCTAACCCTAACCCTAACCCATACCCTACACCGTACCCGAAGCCCTCCCCGGACCCGTACCCTAAGCCGTACGCTAACCCTAACACTAAGCCTAACCCTAACCCTAGGCTACCCTTGACAGCTTCTGCCTCCAATAGATTTCCTAAGCACTAGTGTTTTAAGGAACAGCTTAAAAAGAGAATCCTACTGTGATTTCTTTGTAATGGGTGTGTTCCTTATTTTATCCTAGTGTCTAAACTCTTCTCCTTGGCTGGACCTCCAAATAATATTCCTTTACGTGCTAAGAGGTATCTAGAGAGTGGGATAGGTTTAATAACTACCCTAACGCTAACGTGTACCCTAACCCTAACCCCTACCCTAACCCTAACACGTACCCGAATCCTAACCAATACCTTAAACCGAGCCCTAACCCTAACACTAACCCTAACCCTAACCCTAACCCATACCCTACGCCGTACCCGAAGCCCTCCCCAAACCCGTACCCTTTGCCGTACGCTAACCCTAACCCTAAGCCTAACCCTAACCCTAGGCTACCCTTGACTGCTTCTGCCTCCAATAGATTTCCGAAGCACTAGTGTTTTAAGGAACAGCTTAAAAAGAGAATCCTAATGTGATTTCTTTATATTGGGTGTGTTCCTTATCTTATCCTAGTGTCTAAACTCTTCTCCATGGCTGGACCTCCAAATAATATTCCATTACGTGCTAAGGGGTATCTAGAGTGTGGGATAGGTTTAATAACTACGCTAACGCTAACGCGTACCTTAACCCTAACCCCTACCCTAACCCTAACACGTACCCCAATCCTAACCAATACCCTAAACCGAGCCATAACCCTAACACTAACCCTAACACTAACCCTAACCCATAACCTACGCCGTACCCGAAGCCCTCCCCGAACCCGTACCCTAAGTAGTACCCTAAGCCTAACCCTAAGCCTAAATCTAACCCTAGGCTACTCTTGACTGCTTCTGCCCCCAAGAGATTTCCTAAGCACTAGTGTTTTAAGCAACAGCTTAAAAAGAGAATCCTAATGTGATTTCTTTATAATGCGTGTGTTCCTTATATTATCCTAGTGTCTAAACTCTTCTCCATGTGTTGACCCCTAAATAATATTCCTTTACGTGCTAATGTGTATCTAGAGAGTATGATAGGTTTAATAACTACCCTAACCCTAACACGTACCCTAACCCTAACCCCTACCCTAACACTAACGCGTACCCTAACCCTAACCCCTACCCTAACCCTAACACGTACCCTAACCCTAACCCCTACCCTAACCCTAACACGTACCCTAATCCTAACCCGTACCCTAATCTGAGCCCTAACCCTAACGCTAAACCAAACCCTAACCCTAACACATACCCTATGCCGTACCCGAAGCCCTCCCCGAACCCGTACCCTAAGCCGTACCCTAAGCCTAACCCTAAGCCTAACCCTAACCCTAGGCTACCCTTGACTGCTTCTGCCTCCAATAGATTTCCTAAGCACTAGTGTTTTCAGGAACAGCTTAAAAAGAGAATCCTAATGTGATTTCTTTATAATGGGTGTGTTCCTTATCTTATCCTAGGGTCTAAACTCTTCTCCATGGCTGGACCCCCAAATAATATTCTTTATGTGCTAGGGGTATCTAGAGAGTGGGATAGGTTTAATAACTACCCTAACCCTAACATGTACCCTAACCCTAACCCCTATCCTAAACCTAACACGTACCCTAATCCTAAACCATACCCTAAACCGAGCCCTAACCCTAACACTAACCCTAACCCTAACCCTAACCAATACCCTACGCCGTGCCCGAACCCCTACCCGAACCCATACCCTAAGCCGTACCCTAACCCTAACCCTATCCCTAGGCTACCCTTGACTGCTTCTGCCTCCAATAGATTTCCTAAGCACTAGTGTTTTCAGGAACAGCTTAAAAAGAGAATCCTAATGTGATTTCTTTATAATGGGTGTGTTCCTTATCTTATCCTAGGGTCTAAACTCTTCTCCATGGCTGGACCCCCAAATAATATTCTTTATGTGCTAAGGGGTATCTAGAGAGTGGGATAGGTTTAATAACTACCCTAACCCTAACACGTACCCTAACCCTAACCCCTACCCTAACCATAACACGTACCCTAATCCTAACCAATATCCTAAACCGAGCCCTAACCCTAAAACTAACCCTAACCCTAACCCTAACCCATACCCTACGCCGTACCCGAAGCCCTCCCCGAACCCTTACCCTAAGCCCTACCCTAAGCCTAACCCTAAGCCTAACCCTAACCCTAGGCTACCCTTGACTGCTTCTGCCTCCAATAGATTTCCTAAGGACTAGTGTTTTAAGCAACAGCTTAAAAAGAGAATCCTAATGTGATTTCTTTATAATGGGTGTGTTCCTTATCTTATCCTAGTGTCTAAACTCTTCTCCATGGCTGAACACCCAAATAATATTCCTTTACGTGCTAATGTGTATCTAGGGAGTATGATAGGTTTAATAACTACCCTAACCCTAACACGTACCCTAACCCTAACCCCTACCGTAACACTAACGCGTACCCTAACCCTAACCCCTACCCTAACCCTAACACGTAACCTAATCCTAACCCGTACCCTAAACTGAGCCCTAACCCTAACACTAAACCAAACCCTAACCCTAACCCATACCCTACGCCGTACCCGAAGCCCTCCCCGAACCCGTACCCTAAGCCGTACCCTAAACCTAACCCTAAGCCTAACCCTAACCCTAGGCTACCCTTGACTGCTTCTGCCTCCAATAGATTTCCTAAGCACTAGTGTTTTAAGGAACAGCTTAAAAAGAGAATCCTACTGTGATTTATTTATAATGGGGGTGTTCCTTATCTTATCCTAGTGTCTAAACTCTTCTCCATGGCTGGACCCCTAAAAAATATTCCTTTACGTGCTAATGTGTATCTAGTGAGTATGATAGGTTTAATAACTACCCTAACCCTAACACGTACCCTAACCCTAACCCCTACCCTAACCCTAACGCGTACACTAAACCTAACCCCTACCCTAACTCTAACACGTACCCTAATCCAAACCCGTACCCTAAACCGAGCCCTAACCCTAACACTAACCCTAACCCTATCCCATACCCTACGCCGTACCCGAAGCCCTCCCCGAACCCGTACCCTAAGCCGTACCCTAAGCCTAACCCTAAGCCTAAACCTAACCCTAGGCTACCCTTGACTGCTTCTGCCTCCAATAGATTTCCTAAGCACTAGTGTTTTAAGGAAGAGCTTAAAAAGAGAATCCTAATGTGATTTCTTTATAATGGGTGTGTTCCTTATCTTATCCTAGTGCCTAAACTCTTCTCCATGGCTGGACCCCAAATAATATTCCTTTACATGCTAAGGTGTATCTAGAGAGTGGGATAGGTTTAATAACTACCCTAACTCTAACGCGTACCCTAACCCTAACCCCTACCCTAACCCTAACACGTATCCTAATCCTAAACCGTACCCTAAACCGAGCCCTAACCCTAACACTAACCCTAACCCTAACCCTAACCCATACCCTACTCCGTGCCCGAACCCCTCCCGAACCCATACCATAAGCCGTACCCTAACCCTAACCCTAAGCCTAAGCCTAACCCTAGGCTACCCTTGACTGCTTCGGCCTCCAATAGATTTCCTAAGCACTAGTGTTTTAAGGAACAGCTTAAAAAGAGAATCCTAATGTGATTTCTTTATAATGGGTGTGTTCTTTATCTTATCCTAGTGTCTAAACTCTTCTCCATGGCTGGACCCCCAAATAATATTCCTTTACGTGCTAAGGGTTATCTAGACAGTGGGATAGGTTTAATAACTACCCTAAGCCTAAGGCGTACCCTAACCCTAACCCGTACCCTAAACCGAGCCCTATCCCTAACACTAAACCTAATCCTAACCCTAACCCATACCCTACGCCGTACCCGAACCCCTCCCCGAACCCGTACCCTAAGCAGTACCCTAAGCCTAACCCTAAGCCTAACCCTAACCCTAGGCTACCCTTGACTGCTTTTGCCTGCAATAGGTTTCCTAAGCACTAGTGTTTTAAGGAACAGCTTACAAAGAGAATTTTAATGTGATTTCTTTATAATGGGTGTTTTCCTTATCTTATCCTAGTATCTAAACTCTTCTCCATGGCTGGACCCCCAAATAATATTCCTTTACGTGCTAAGGGGTATCTAGAGAGTGGGATAGGTTTAATCACTACCCTAACCCTAACACGTACATTAACCCTAACCACTATCCTAACCATAACACGTACCCTAATCCTAACCGGTTCCGTAAACCGAGCCCTAACCCTAACACTAACCCATAACCTACGCCGTACCCGAAGCCCTCCCCGAACCCGTATCCTAAGTAGTACCCTAAGCCTAACCCTAAGCCTAAATCTAACCCTAGGCTACCCTTGACTGCTTCTGCCCCCAAGAGATTTCCTAAGCACTAGTGTTTTAAGCAACAGCTTAAAAAGAGAATCCTAATGTGATTTCTTTATAATGCGTGTGTTCCTTATATTATCCTAGTGTCTAAACTCTTCTCCAGGGGTGGACCCCTAAATAATATTCCTTTACGTGCTAATGTGTATCTAGAGAGTATGATAGGTTTAATAACTACCCTAACCCTAACACGTACCCTAACCTTAACCCCTAGCCTAACCCTAACGCATACCCGAACCCTAACCCCTACCCTAACTCTAACACGTACCCTAATCCTAACCCGTACACTAAACCGAGCCCTAACACTAAGCCTAACCCTAACCCTAACCCTAACCCATACCCTACATCGTACCCGAAGCCTTCCCCGAACCCATACCCTAAGCCGTACCCTAAGCCTAACCCTAAGCCTAACCCTAACCCTAGGCTACCCTTGACTGCTTCTGCCTCCAATAGATTTCCTAAGCACTAGTGTGTTAAGGAACAGCTTAGAAAGAGAATCCTAATGTGATTTCTTTATAATGGGTGTGTTCCTTATCTTATCCTAGTGTCTAAACTCTTCTCCATGGCTGGACCACCAAATAATATTCCTTTACTTGCTAAAGGGTATCTAGAGAGTGGGATAGGTTTAATAAATACCCTACCCCTAACACATAACCTAAACCTAACCCCTACCCTAACCCTAACACGTACCCTAATCCTAAACCGTACCCTAAACCGAGCCCTAACCCTAACACTAACCCTAACCCTAACCCTAACACATACCCTACGCCGTACCCGAAGCCCTCCCCGAACCCGTACCCTAAGCCGTACCCTAAGCCTAACCCTAAGCCTAACCCTAACCCTAGGCTACCCTTGACTGCTTCTGCCTCCAATAGATTTCCTAAGAACTAGTGTTTTAAGGAACAGCTTAAAAAGAGAATCCTAATGTGATTTCTTTATAATGTGTGTGTTCCTTATCTTATCCTACTGTCTAAACTCTTTTCCATGGCTGGACCCCCAAATAATATTCCTTTACGTGCTAAGGGTATCTAGAGAGTGGGATAGGTTAATAAATAACCTAACCCTAATGCGTACCCTAACCCTTACCCCTATCCTAACTCTAACACGTACCCTAAACCTAACCCGTACCCTAAACCGAGCCCTAACCCTAACACTAACCCTAACCCTAACCCTAACACATACCCTACGCCGTACCCGAACCCCTCCCCGAACCAGTACCCTAAGCCTAAACCTAAGCCTAACCCTAACCCTAGGCTACCCTTCACTGCTTCTGCCTCCAATAGGTTTCCTAAGCACTAGTGTTTTAAGGAACAGCTTAAAAAGAGAATTCTAATGTGATTTCTTTATAATGGGTGTTTTCCTTATCCTATCCTAGTATCTAAACCCTTCTCCATGGCTGGACCCCCAAATAATATTCCTTTACGTGCTAAGGGGTATCTAGAGAGTGGGATAGGTTTAATCACTACCCTAACCCTAACACGTACATTAAACCTAACCACTATCCTAACCCTAACACGTACCCTAATCCTAACCCGTACCCTAAACCGAGCCCTATCCCTAAAACAAACTCTAACCCATACCCTACGCCATACCCGAAGCCCTCCCCGAACCCATACCCTAAGCCGTACGCTAAACCTAACCCTAAGCCTAACCCTAACCCTAGGCTACCCTTGACTGCTTCTGCCTCCAATAGATTTCGTAAGCACTAGTGTTTTAAGGAACAGCTTAAAAAGAGAATCCTAATGTGATTTCTTTATAATGGGTGTGTTCCTTATCTTATCCTAGTGTCTAAACTCTTCTCCATGGCTGGACCTCCAAATAATATTCCTTTACGTGCTCAGGAGTATCTAGAGAGTGGGATAGGTTTAATAACCAACTTAACGCTAATGCGTACCCTAACCCTAACCCCTACCCTAACCCTAACACGTACCCTAATCCTAAACCGTACCCTAAACCGAGACCTAACCCTAACACTAACCCTAAACCTAACCCTAACCCATACCCTACGCCATACCCGAAGACCTCCCCGAACCCATACCCTAAGCCGTACCCTAACCCTAACCCTAAGCCTAACCCTATCCCTAGGCTACCCTTGACTGCTTCTGCCTCCAATAGATTTCCTAAGCACTAGTGTTTTAAGGAGCAGCTTAAAAAGAGAATCCTAATGTGATTTCTTTATAATGTATGTGTTCCTTATCTTATCCTAGTGTCTAAACTCTTCTCCATGGCTGGACCTCCAAATAATATTCCTTTACGTGCTACGGGGTATCTAGAGAGTGGGATAGGTTTAATAACTACCCTAACCCTAACGCGTACCCTAACCCTAACGCCTACCCTAACCCTAACACGTACCCTGATCCTAACCAACACCCTAAACCGAGGCCTAACACTAACACTAACCCTAACCCTAACCGTAACCCATACCCTACGCCGTACCCGAAGCACTCCCCAAACCCGTACCCTAAGCAGTACCCTAAGCCTAACCCTAACCATAACACTAACCGTAGGCTACCCTTGACTGCTTCTGCCTCCAATAGATTTCCTAAGCACTAGTGTTTTAAGCAACAGCTTAAAAAGAGAATCCTAATGTGATTTCTTTATAATGGGTGTGTTCCTTATCTTATCCTAGTGTCTAAACTCTTCTCCATGGCTGGACCCCCAAATAATATTCCTTTACGTGCTAATGTGTATCTAGAGAGTATGATAGGTTCAATAACTACACTAACCCTAACACGTACCCTAACCCTAACCCCTACCCTAACCCTAACGCGTACCCTAACCCTAACCCCTACCCTAACCCTAACATGTACCCTAATCCTAACCCGTACCCTAAACCGAGCCCTATCCCTAACACTAACCCTAATCCTAACCCTGACCCATACCCTATGCCGTACCCGAACCCCTCCCCGAACCCGTACCCTAAGCCGTACCCTAAGCCTAACCCTAAGCCTAACACTAACCCTAGGCTAACCTTGACTGCTTCTGCCTCCAATAGGTTTCCTAAGCACTAGTGTTTTAAGGAACAGCTTAAAAAGAGAATTCTAATGTGATTTCGTTATAATGGGTGTTTTCCTTATCTTATCCTAGTATCTAAACTCTTCTCCATGGCTGGACCCCCAAATAATATTCCTTTACGTGCTAAGGGGTATCTAGAGAGTGGGATAGGTTTAATCACTACCCTAACCCTAACACGTACATTAAACCTAACCACTATCCTAACCCTAACACGTACCCTAATCCTAACCCGTACCCTAAACCGAGCCCTATCCCTAACACAAACCCTAATCCATACCCTACGCCATACCCGAAGCCCTCCCCGAACCCATACCCTAAGCCGTACGCTAAACCTAACCCTAAGCCTAACCCTAGCACTAGGCTACCCTTGACTGCTTCTGCCTCCAATAGATTTCCTAAGCACTAGTGTTTTAAGGAACAGCTTAAAAAGAGAATCCTAATGTGATTTCTTTATAATGTATGTGTTCCTTATCTTATCCTAGTGTCTAAACTCTTCTCCATGGCTGGACCCCCAAATAATATTCCTTTACGTGCTACGGGGTATCTAGAGAGTGGGATAGGTTTAATAACTACCCTAACCCTAACGCGTACCCTAAACCTAACCCCTACCCTAACCCTAACACGTACCCTGATCCTAACCAACACCCTAAACCGAGGCCTAACCCTAACACTAACCCAAACCCTAACCCTAACCCATACCCTACGCCGTACCCGAAGCCCTCCCCAAACCCGTACCCTAAGCAGTACCCTAAGCCTAACCCTAAGCATAACACTTACCGTAGGCTAGCCTTGAGTGCTTCTGCCTCCAATAGATTTCCTAAGCACTAGTGTTTTAAGCAACAGCTTAAAAAGAGAATCCTAATGTGATTTCTTCATAATGGGTGTGTTCCTTATCGTATCCTAGTGTCTAAACTCTTCTCCATGGCTGGACCCCCAAATAATATTCCTTTACGTGCTAATGTGTATCTAGAGAGTATGATAGGTTCAATAACTACACTAACCCTAACACGTACCCTAACCCTAACCCCTACCCTAACCCTAACGCGTACCCTAACCCTAACCCCTACCCTAACCCTAACATGTACCCAAATCCTAACCCATACCCTAAATCGAGCCCTAACCCTAACACTAACCCTAATCCTAACCCTAACCCATACCCTACGCCGTACCCGAAGCCCTCCCCGAACCCGTACCCTAAGCCCTACCCTAAGCCTAACCCTAACCTAACCCTAACCCTGGGCTACCCTTGACTGCTTCTGCCTCCAATAGATTTCCGAAGCACTAGTGTTTTAAGGAACAGCTTAAAAAGAGAATCCTAATGTGATTTCTTTATAATGGGTGTGTTCCTTATCTTATCCTAGTGTCTAAACTCTTCACCAAGGCTGGACCCCCAAGTAATATTCCTTTACGTGCTAATGGGTATCTACAGAGTGGGATAGGTTTAATCACTACCCTAACCCTAACACGTACATTAACCCTAACCACTATCCTAACCGTAACACGTACCCTAATCCTAACCCGTACCCTAAACCGAGCCCTAACCCTAACACTAACCCTAACCCTAACCCTAACCCATACCCTACGCCGTACCCGAAGCCCTCCCCGAACCCGTACCCTAAGCCATACGCTAACCCTAACCCTAAGCCTAAACCTAACCCTAGGCTTCCCTTGACTGCTTCTGCCTCCAATAGATTTCCTAAGCACTAGTGTTTTAAGGAACAACTTAAAAAGAGAATCCTAATGTGATTTCTTTATAATGGGTGTGTTCCTTATCTTATCTTAGTGTCTAAACTCTTCTCCATGGCTGGACCTCCAAATAATATTCCTTTACGTGCTAAGGGGTATCTAGAGAGTGGGGTAGGTTTAATAACTATCCTAACGCTAACGCGTACCCTAACCCTAACCCCTACCCTAACCCTAACACGTACCCTAATCCTAACCAATACCCTAAACCGAGCCCTAAACCTAAAACTAACCCTAACCCTAACCCTAACCCATACCCTGCGCCGTACCCGAAGACCTCCCCGAACTCGTACCCTAAGCCCTACCCTAAGCCTAACCCTAAGCCTAAACCTAACCCTAGGCTACCCTTGACTGCTTCTGCCTCCAATAGATTTCCTAAGCATTAGTGTTTTAAGGGAGAGCTTAAAAAGAGAATCCTAATGTGATTTCTTTATAATGGGTGTTTTCCTTATCTTATCCTAGTGTCTAAACTCTTCTCCAGGGCTGGACCCCCAAATAATATTCGTTTACGTGCTAAGGGGTATCTAGAGAGTGGGATAGGTTTAATCACTACCCTAACCCTAACACGTACACTAACCCTAACCACTCCCCTATCCCTAACACGTACCCTAATCCTAACCCGTAACCTAAACCGAGCCCTAACCCTAACACTAACACTAACACTAACCCTAACCCATACCCTACGCCGTACCCGAAGCCCTCCCCGATCCCGTACCCTAAGCCATACCCTAACCCTAACCCTAAGCCTAGCCCTAACCCTAGGCTACCCTTGACTGCTTCTGCCTCCAATAGATTTCCTAAGCACTAGTGTTTTAAGGAAGAGCTTAAAAAGAGAATCCTAATGTGATTTCTTTATAATGGGTGTGTTCCTTATCTTATCCTAGTGTCTAAACTCTTCACCATGGCTGGACCCCCAAGTAATATTCCTTTACGTGGTAAGGGGTATCTACAGAGTGGGATAGGTTTAATCACTACCCTAACCCTAACACGTACATTAACCCTAACCACTATCCTAACCGTAACACGTACCCTAATCCTAACCCGTACCCTAAACCGAGCCCTAACCCTAACACTAACCCTAACCCTAACCCTAACCCATACCCTACGCCGTACCCGAAGCCCTCCCCGAACCCGTACCCTAAGCCGTACGCTAACCCTAACCCTAAGCCTAAACCTAACCCTAGGCTACCCTTGACTGCTTCTGCATCCAATAGATTTCCTAAGCACTAGTGTTTTAAGGAACAACTTAAAAAGAGAATCCTAATGTGATTTCTTTATAATGGGTGTGTTCCTTATCTTATCTTAGTGTCTAAACTCTTCTCCATGGCTGGACCTCCAAATAATATTCCTTTACGTGCTAAGGGGTATCTAGAGAGTGGGGTAGGTTTAATAACTACCCTAACGCTAACGCGTACCCTAACCCTAACCCCTACCCTAACCCTAACACGTACCCTAATCCTAACCAATACCCTAAACCGAGCCCTAAACCTAAAACTAACCCTAACCCTAACCCTAACCCATACCCTGCGCAGTACCCGAAGACCTCCCCGAACTCGTACCCTAAGCCCTACCCTAAGCCTAACCCTAAGCCTAAACCTAACCCTAGGCTACCCTTGACTGCTTCTGCCTCCAATAGATTTCCTAAGCATTAGTGTTTTGAGGGAGAGCTTAAAAAGAGAATCCTAATGTGATTTCTTTATAATGGGTGTATTCCTTATCTTATCCTAGTGTCTAAACTCTTCTCCAGGGCTGGACCCCCAAATAATATTCGTTTACGTGCTAAGGGGTATCTAGAGAGTGGGATAGGTTTAATCACTACCCTAACCCTAACACGTACACTAACACTAACCACTACCCTAACCCGAACACGTACCCTAATCCTAACCCGTAACCTAAACCGAGCCCTAACCCTAACACTAACACTAACACTAACCCTAACCCATACCCTACGCCGTACCCGAAGCCCTCCCCGATCCCGTACCCTATGCCATACCCTAACCCTAACCCTAAGCCTAACCCTAACCCTAGGCTACCCTTGACTGCTTCTGCCTCCAATAGATTTCCTAAGCACTAGTGTTTTAAGGAAGAGCTTAAAAAGAGAATCCTAATGTGATTTCTTTATAATGGGTGTGTTCCTTATGTTATCCTAGTGTCTAAACTCTTCTCCATGGCTGGACCCCCAAATAATATTCTTTATGTGCTAAGGGGTATCTAGAGAGTGGGATAGGTTTAATAACTACCCTAACCCTAACACGTACCCTAACCCTAAACCCTACCCTAACCATAACACGTATCCTAATCCTAACCAATACCCTAAACCGACCCCTAACCCTAAAACTAACCCTAAACCTAACCCATACCCTACGCCGTACCCGAAGCCCTCCCCGAATCCGTACCCTAAGCCCTAACCTAAGCCTAACCCTAAGCCTAACCCTAACCCTAGGCTACCCTTGACTGCTTCTGCCTCCTATAGATTTCCTAAGCACTAGTGTTTTAAGGAACAGCTTAAAAAGAGAATCCTAATGTGATTTCTTTATAATGGGTGTGTTCCTTATCTTATCTTAGTGTCTAAACTCTTCTCCATGGCTGGACCCCCAAATAATATTCCTTTACGTGCTAAGGGGTATCTAGGGAGTGGGATAGGTTTAATAACTACCCTAACCCTAACGCGTACCCTAACCCTAACCTCTACCCTAACCCTAACACGTACCCTAATCCTAACCCGTACCCTAAACCGAGCCCTATCCCTAACACTAACCCTAATCCTAACCCTGACCCATACCCTACGCCGTACCCGAACCCCTCCCCGAACCCGTACCCTAAGCCGTACCCTAAGCCTAACCCTAAGCCTAACACTAACCCTAGGCTACTCTTGACTGCTTCTGCCTCCAATAGGATTCCTAAGCACTAGTGTTTTAAGGAACAGCTTAAAAAGAGAGTCCTAATGTGATTTCTTTATAATGGGTGTGTTCCTTATCTTATCCTAGTATCTAAACACTTCTCCATGGCTGGACCCCCAAATAATATTCCTTTACGTGCTAAGGGGTATCTAGAGAGTGGGATAGGTTTAATCACTACTGTAACCCTAACACGTACATTATCCCTAACCACTATCCTAACCCTAACACGTACCCTAATCCTAACCCATACCCTAAACCGAGCCCTAACCCTAACACTAACCCTAACCCTAACCCTAACCCATACCCTACGCCGTACCCGAAGCCCTCCCCGAACCCGTACCCTAAGCCGTACGCTAACCCTAACACTAAGCCTAACCCTAACCCTAGGCTACCCTTGACAGCTTCTGCCTCCAATAGATTTCCTAAGCACTAGTGTTTTAAGGAACAGCTTAAAAAGAGAATCCTACTGTGATTTCTTTGTAATGGGTGTGTTCCTTATTTTATCCTAGTGTCTAAACTCTTCTCCTTGGCTGGACCCCCAAATAATATTCCTTTACGTGCTAAGGGGTATCTAGAGAGTGGGATAGGTTTAATAACTACCCTAACGCTAACGTGTACCCTAACCCTCACCCCTACCCTAACCCTAACACGTACCCTAATCCTAACCAATACCTTAAACCGAGCCCTAACCCTAACACTAACCCTAACCCTAACCCTAACCCATACCGTACGCCGTACCCGAAGCCCTGCCCGAACCCGTACCCTAAGCCGTACCCTAATCCTAACCCTAAGCCTAAACCTAACCCTAGGCTACCCTTGACGGCTTTTGCCTCCAATAGATTTCCTAAGCACTAGTGTTTTAAGGAAGAGCTTAAAAATGGAATCCTAATGTGATTTCTTTATAATGGGTGTGTTCCTTATCTTATCCTAGTGTCTAAACTCTTCTCCATGGCTGGACCCCAAATAATATTCCTTTACGTGATAAGGTGTATCTAGAGAGTGGGATAGGTATAATAACTACCCTAACTCTAACGCGTACACTAACCCTAACCCCTAACCTAACCCTAACACCTACCCTAATCCTAACCCGTACCCTAAACCGAGCCCTATCCCTAACACTAACCCTAATCCTAACCCTGACCCATACCCTACGCCGTACCCGAACCCCTCCCCGAACCCGTACCCTAAGCCGTACCCTAAGCCTAACCCTAAGCCTAACACTAACCCTAGGCTACCCTTGACTGCTTCTGCCTCCAATAGGTTTCCTAAGCACTAGTGTTTTAAGGAACAGCTTAAAAAGAGAGTCCTAATGTGATTTCTTTATAATGGGTGTGTTCCTTATCTTATCCTAGTATCTAAACACTTCTCCATGGCTGGACCCCCAAATAATATTCCTTTACGTGCTAAGGGGTATCTAGAGAGTGGGATAGGTTTAATCACTACTGAAACCCTAACACGTACATTATCCCTAACCACTATCCTAACCCTAACACGTACTCTAATCCTAACCCGTACCCTAAACCGAGCCCTAACCCTAACACTAACCCTAACCCTAACCCTAACCCATACCCTACACCGTACCCGAAGCCCTCCCCGGACCCGTACCCTAAGCCGTACGCTAACCCTAACACTAAGCCTAACCCTAACCCTAGGCTACCCTTGACAGCTTCTGCCTCCAATAGATTTCCTAAGCACTAGTGTTTTAAGGAACAGCTTAAAAAGAGAATCCTACTGTGATTTCTTTGTAATGGGTGTGTTCCTTATTTTATCCTAGTGTCTAAACTCTTCTCCTTGGCTGGACCTCCAAATAATATTCCTTTACGTGCTAAGAGGTATCTAGAGAGTGGGATAGGTTTAATAACTACCCTAACGCTAACGTGTACCCTAACCCTAACCCCTACCCTAACCCTAACACGTACCCGAATCCTAACCAATACCTTAAACCGAGCCCTAACCCTAACACTAACCCTAACCCTAACTCTAACCCATACCCTACGCCGTACCCGAAGCCCTCCCCAAACCCGTACCCTTTGCCGTACGCTAACCCTAACCCTAAGCCTAACCCTAACCCTAGGCTACCCTTGACTGCTTCTGCCTCCAATAGATTTCCTAAGCACTAGTGTTTTAAGGAACAGCTTAAAAAGAGAATCCTAATGTGATTTCTTTATATTGGGTGTGTTCCTTATCTTATCCTAGTGTCTAAACTCTTCTCCATGGCTGGACCTCCAAATAATATTCCATTACGTGCTAAGGGGTATCTAGAGTGTGGGATAGGTTTAATAACTACGCTAACGCTAACGCGTACCTTAACCCTAACCCCTACCCTAACCCTAACACGTACCCCAATCCTAACCAATACCCTAAACCGAGCCATAACCCTAACACTAACCCTAACACTAACCCTAACCCATAACCTACGCCGTACCCGAAGCCCTCCCCGAACCCGTACCCTAAGTAGTACCCTAAGCCTAACCCTAAGCCTAAATCTAACCCTAGGCTACTCTTGACTGCTTCTGCCCCCAAGAGATTTCCTAAGCACTAGTGTTTTAAGCAACAGCTTAAAAAGAGAATCCTAATGTGATTTCTTTATAATGCGTGTGTTCCTTATATTATCCTAGTGTCTAAACTCTTCTCCATGTGTTGACCCCTAAATAATATTCCTTTACGTGCTAATGTGTATCTAGAGAGTATGATAGGTTTAATAACTACCCTAACCCTAACACGTACCCTAACCCTAACCCCTACCCTAACACTAACGCGTACCCTAACCCTAACCCCTACCCTAACCCTAACACGTACCCTAACCCTAACCCCTACCCTAACCCTAACACGTACCCTAATCCTAACCCGTACCCTAATCTGAGCCCTAACCCTAACGCTAAACCAAACCCTAACCCTAACACATACCCTATGCCGTACCCGAAGCCCTCCCCGAACCCGTACCCTAAGCCGTACCCTAAGCCTAACCCTAAGCCTAACCCTAACCCTAGGCTACCCTTGACTGCTTCTGCCTCCAATAGATTTCCTAAGCACTAGTGTTTTCAGGAACAGCTTAAAAAGAGAATCCTAATGTGATTTCTTTATAATGGGTGTGTTCCTTATCTTATCCTAGGGTCTAAACTCTTCTCCATGGCTGGACCCCCAAATAATATTCTTTATGTGCTAAGGGGTATCTAGAGAGTGGGATAGGTTTAATAACTACCCTAACCCTAACATGTACCCTAACCCTAACCCCTATCCTAAACCTAACACGTACCCTAATCCTAAACCATACCCTAAACCGAGCCCTAACCCTAACACTAACCCTAACCCTAACCCTAACCAATACCCTACGCCGTGCCCGAACCCCTACCCGAACCCATACCCTAAGCCGTACCCTAACCCTAACCCTATCCCTAGGCTACCCTTGACTGCTTCTGCCTCCAATAGATTTCCTAAGCACTAGTGTTTTCAGGAACAGCTTAAAAAGAGAATCCTAATGTGATTTCTTTATAATGGGTGTGTTCCTTATCTTATCCTAGGGTCTAAACTCTTCTCCATGGCTGGACCCCCAAATAATATTCTTTATGTGCTAAGGGGTATCTAGAGAGTGGGATAGGTTTAATAACTACCCTAACCCTAACACGTACCCTAACCCTAACCCCTACCCTAACCATAACACGTACCCTAATCCTAACCAATATCCTAAACCGAGCCCTAACCCTAAAACTAACCCTAACCCTAACCCTAACCCATACCCTACGCCGTACCCGAAGCCCTCCCCGAACCCTTACCCTAAGCCCTACCCTAAGCCTAACCCTAAGCCTAACCCTAACCCTAGGCTACCCTTGACTGCTTCTGCCTCCAATAGATTTCCTAAGGACTAGTGTTTTAAGCAACAGCTTAAAAAGAGAATCCTAATGTGATTTCTTTATAATGGGTGTGTTCCTTATCTTATCCTAGTGTCTAAACTCTTCTCCATGGCTGAACACCCAAATAATATTCCTTTACGTGCTAATGTGTATCTAGGGAGTATGATAGGTTTAATAACTACCCTAACCCTAACACGTACCCTAACCCTAACCCCTACCGTAACACTAACGCGTACCCTAACCCTAACCCCTACCCTAACCCTAACACGTAACCTAATCCTAACCCGTACCCTAAACTGAGCCCTAACCCTAACACTAAACCAAACCCTAACCCTAACCCATACCCTACGCCGTACCCGAAGCCCTCCCCGAACCCGTACCCTAAGCCGTACCCTAAACCTAACCCTAAGCCTAACCCTAACCCTAGGCTACCCTTGACTGCTTCTGCCTCCAATAGATTTCCTAAGCACTAGTGTTTTAAGGAACAGCTTAAAAAGAGAATCCTACTGTGATTTATTTATAATGGGGGTGTTCCTTATCTTATCCTAGTGTCTAAACTCTTCTCCATGGCTGGACCCCTAAAAAATATTCCTTTACGTGCTAATGTGTATCTAGTGAGTATGATAGGTTTAATAACTACCCTAACCCTAACACGTACCCTAACCCTAACCCCTACCCTAACCCTAACGCGTACACTAAACCTAACCCCTACCCTAACTCTAACACGTACCCTAATCCAAACCCGTACCCTAAACCGAGCCCTAACCCTAACACTAACCCTAACCCTATCCCATACCCTACGCCGTACCCGAAGCCCTCCCCGAACCCGTACCCTAAGCCGTACCCTAAGCCTAACCCTAAGCCTAAACCTAACCCTAGGCTACCCTTGACTGCTTCTGTCTCCAATAGATTTCCTAAGCACTAGTGTTTTAAGGAAGAGCTTAAAAAGAGAATCCTAATGTGATTTCTTTATAATGGGTGTGTTCCTTATCTTATCCTAGTGCCTAAACTCTTCTCCATGGCTGGACCCCAAATAATATTCCTTTACATGCTAAGGTGTATCTAGAGAGTGGGATAGGTTTAATAACTACCCTAACTCTAACGCGTACCCTAACCCTAACCCCTACCCTAACCCTAACACGTATCCTAATCCTAAACCGTACCCTAAACCGAGCCCTAACCCTAACACTAACCCTAACCCTAACCCTAACCCATACCCTACTCCGTGCCCGAACCCCTCCCGAACCCATACCATAAGCCGTACCCTAACCCTAACCCTAAGCCTAAGCCTAACCCTAGGCTACCCTTGACTGCTTCGGCCTCCAATAGATTTCCTAAGCACTAGTGTTTTAAGGAACAGCTTAAAAAGAGAATCCTAATGTGATTTCTTTATAATGGGTGTGTTCTTTATCTTATCCTAGTGTCTAAACTCTTCTCCATGGCTGGACCCCCAAATAATATTCCTTTACGTGCTAAGGGTTATCTAGACAGTGGGATAGGTTTAATAACTACCCTAAGACTAAGGCGTACCCTAACCCTAACCCGTACCCTAAACCGAGCCCTATCCCTAACACTAAACCTAATCCTAACCCTAACCCATACCCTACGCCGTACCCGAACCCCTCCCCGAACCCGTACCCTAAGCAGTACCCTAAGCCTAACCCTAAGCCTAACCCTAACCCTAGGCTACCCTTGACTGCTTTTGCCTGCAATAGGTTTCCTAAGCACTAGTGTTTTAAGGAACAGCTTACAAAGAGAATTTTAATGTGATTTCTTTATAATGGGTGTTTTCCTTATCTTATCCTAGTATCTAAACTCTTCTCCATGGCTGGACCCCCAAATAATATTCCTTTACGTGCTAAGGGGTATCTAGAGAGTGGGATAGGTTTAATCACTACCCTAACCCTAACACGTACATTAACCCTAACCACTATCCTAACCATAACACGTACCCTAATCCTAACCGGTTCCGTAAACCGAGCCCTAACCCTAACACTAACCCATAACCTACGCCGTACCCGAAGCCCTCCCCGAACCCGTATCCTAAGTAGTACCCTAAGCCTAACCCTAAGCCTAAATCTAACCCTAGGCTACCCTTGACTGCTTCTGCCCCCAAGAGATTTCCTAAGCACTAGTGTTTTAAGCAACAGCTTAAAAAGAGAATCCTAATGTGATTTCTTTATAATGCGTGTGTTCCTTATATTATCCTAGTGTCTAAACTCTTCTCCAGGGGTGGACCCCTAAATAATATTCCTTTACGTGCTAATGTGTATCTAGAGAGTATGATAGGTTTAATAACTACCCTAACCCTAACACGTACCCTAACCTTAACCCCTAGCCTAACCCTAACGCATACCCGAACCCTAACCCCTACCCTAACTCTAACACGTACCCTAATCCTAACCCGTACACAAAACCGAGCCCTAACACTAAGCCTAACCCTAACCCTAACCCTAACCCATACCCTACATCGTACCCGAAGCCTTCCCCGAACCCATACCCTAAGCCGTACCCTAAGCCTAACCCTAAGCCTAACCCTAACCCTAGGCTACCCTTGACTGCTTCTGCCTCCAATAGATTTCCTAAGCACTAGTGTGTTAAGGAACAGCTTAGAAAGAGAATCCTAATGTGATTTCTTTATAATGGGTGTGTTCCTTATCTTATCCTAGTGTCTAAACACTTCTCCATGGCTGGACCACCAAATAATATTCCTTTACTTGCTAAAGGGTATCTAGAGAGTGGGATAGGTTTAATAAATACCCTACCCCTAACACATAACCTAAACCTAACCCCTACCCTAACCCTAACACGTACCCTAATCCTAAACCGTACCCTAAACCGAGCCCTAACCCTAACACTAACCCTAACCCTAACCCTAACACATACCCTACGCCGTACCCGAAGCCCTCCCCGAACCCGTACCCTAAGCCGTACCCTAAGCCTAACCCTAAGCCTAACCCTAACCCTAGGCTACCCTTGACTGCTTCTGCCTCCAATAGATTTCCTAAGAACTAGTGTTTTAAGGAACAGCTTAAAAAGAGAATCCTAATGTGATTTCTTTATAATGTGTGTGTTCCTTATCTTATCCTACTGTCTAAACTCTTTTCCATGGCTGGACCCCCAAATAATATTCCTTTACGTGCTAAGGGTATCTAGAGAGTGGGATAGGTTAATAAATAACCTAACCCTAATGCGTACCCTAACCCTTACCCCTATCCTAACTCTAACACGTACCCTAAACCTAACCCGTACCCTAAACCGAGCCCTAACCCTAACACTAACCCTAACCCTAAACCTAACACATACCCTACGCCGTACCCGAACCCCTCCCCGAACCAGTACCCTAAGCCTAAACCTAAGCCTAACCCTAACCCTAGGCTACCCTTCACTGCTTCTGCCTCCAATAGGTTTCCTAAGCACTAGTGTTTTAAGGAACAGCTTAAAAAGAGAATTCTAATGTGATTTCTTTATAATGGGTGTTTTCCTTATCCTATCCTAGTATCTAAACCCTTCTCCATGGCTGGACCCCCAAATAATATTCCTTTACGTGCTAAGGGGTATCTAGAGAGTGGGATAGGTTTAATCACTACCCTAACCCTAACACGTACATTAAACCTAACCACTATCCTAACCCTAACACGTACCCTAATCCTAACCCGTACCCTAAACCGAGCCCTATCCCTAAAACAAATTCTAACCCATACCCTACGCCATACCCGAAGCCCTCCCCGAACCCATACCCTAAGCCGTACGCTAAACCTAACCCTAAGCCTAACCCTAACCCTAGGCTACCCTTGACTGCTTCTGCCTCCAATAGATTTCGTAAGCACTAGTGTTTTAAGGAACAGCTTAAAAAGAGAATCCTAATGTGATTTCTTTATAATGGGTGTGTTCCTTATCTTATCCTAGTGTCTAAACTCTTCTCCATGGCTGGACCTCCAAATAATATTCCTTTACGTGCTCAGGAGTATCTAGAGAGTGGGATAGGTTTAATAACCAACTTAACGCTAATGCGTACCCTAACCCTAACCCCTACCCTAACCCTAACACGTACCCTAATCCTAAACCGTACCCTAAACCGAGACCTAACCCTAACACTAACCCTAAACCTAACCCTAACCCATACCCTACGCCATACCCGAAGACCTCCCCGAACCCATACCCTAAGCCGTACCCTAACCCTAACCCTAAGCCTAACCCTATCCCTAGGCTACCCTTGACGGCTTTTGCCTCCAATAGATTTCCTAAGCACTAGTGTTTTAAGGAAGAGCTTAAAAATGGAATCCTAATGTGATTTCTTTATAATGGGTGTGTTCCTTATCTTATCCTAGTGTCTAAACTCTTCTCCATGGCTGGACCCCAAATAATATTCCTTTACGTGCTAAGAGGTATCTAGAGAGTGGGATAGGTTTAATAACTACCCTAACGCTAACGTGTACGCTAACCCTAACCCCTACCCTAACCCTAACACGTACCCGAATCCTAACCAATACCTTAAACCGAGCCCTAACCCTAACACTAACCCTAACCCTAACCCTAACCCATACCCTACGCCGTACCCGAAGCCCTCCCCAAACCCGTACCCTTTGCCGTACGCTAACCCTAACCCTAAGCCTAACCCTAACCCTAGGCTACCCTTGACTGCTTCTGCCTCCAATAGATTTCCTAAGCATTAGTGTTTTGAGGGAGAGCTTAAAAAGAGAATCCTAATGTGATTTCTTTATAATGGGTGTATTCCTTATCTTATCCTAGTGTCTAAACTCTTCTCCAGGGCTGGACCCCCAAATAATATTCGTTTACGTGCTAAGGGGTATCTAGAGAGTGGGATAGGTTTAATCACTACCCTAACCCTAACACGTACACTAACACTAACCACTACCCTAACCCGAACACGTACCCTAATCCTAACCCGTAACCTAAACCGAGCCCTAACCCTAACACTAACACTAACACTAACCCTAACCCATAACCTACGCCGTACCCGAAGCCCTCCCCGAACCCGTACCCTAAGTAGTACCCTAAGCCTAACCCTAAGCCTAAATCTAACCCTAGGCTACTCTTGACTGCTTCTGCCCCCAAGAGATTTCCTAAGCACTAGTGTTTTAAGCAACAGCTTAAAAAGAGAATCCTAATGTGATTTCTTTATAATGCGTGTGTTCCTTATATTATCCTAGTGTCTAAACTCTTCTCCATGTGTTGACCCCTAAATAATATTCCTTTACGTGCTAATGTGTATCTAGAGAGTATGATAGGTTTAATAACTACCCTAACCCTAACACGTACCCTAACCCTAACCCCTACCCTAACACTAACGCGTACCCTAACCCTAACCCCTACCCTAACCCTAACCCCTACCCTAACCCTAACACGTACCCTAATCCTAACCCGTACCCTAATCTGAGCCCTAACCCTAACGCTAAACCAAACCCTAACCCTAACACATACCCTATGCCGTACCCGAAGCCCTCCCCGAACCCGTACCCTAAGCCGTACCCTAAGCCTAACCCTAAGCCTAACCCTAACCCTAGGCTACCCTTGACTGCTTCTGCCTCCAATAGATTTCCTAAGCACTAGTGTTTTCAGGAACAGCTTAAAAAGAGAATCCTAATGTGATTTCTTTATAATGGGTGTGTTCCTTATCTTATCCTAGGGTCTAAACTCTTCTCCATGGCTTGACCCCCAAATAATATTCTTTATGTGCTAAAGGGTATCTAGAGAGTGGGATAGGTTTAATAACTACCCTAACCCTAACATGTACCCTAACCCTAACCCCTACCCTAAACCTAACACGTACCCTAATCCTAAACCGTACCCTAAACCGAGCCCTAACCCTAACACTAACCCTAACCCTAACCCTAACCAATACCCTACGCCGTGCCCGAACCCCTACCCGAACCCATACCCTAAGCCGTACCCTAACCCTAACCCTATCCCTAGGCTACCCTTGACTGCTTCTGCCTCCAATAGATTTCCTAAGCACTAGTGTTTTCAGGAACAGCTTAAAAAGAGAATCCTAATGTGATTTCTTTATAATGGGTGTGTTCCTTATCTTATCCTAGGGTCTAAACTCTTCTCCATGGCTGGACCCCCAAATAATATTCTTTATGTGCTAAGGGGTATCTAGAGAGTGGGATAGGTTTAATAACTACCCTAACCCTAACACGTACCCTAACCCTAACCCCTACCCTAACCATAACACGTACCCTAATCCTAACCAATATCCTAAACCGAGCCCTAACCCTAAAACTAACCCTAACCCTAACCCTAACCCATACCCTACGCCGTACCCGAAGCCCTCCCCGAACCCTTACCCTAAGCCCTACCCTAAGCCTAACCCTAAGCCTAACCCTAACCCTAGGCTACCCTTGACTGCTTCTGCCTCCAATAGATTTCCTAAGGACTAGTGTTTTAAGCAACAGCTTAAAAAGAGAATCCTAATGTGATTTCTTTATAATGGGTGTGTTCCTTATCTTATCCTAGTGTCTAAACTCTTCTCCATGGCTGAACACCCAAATAATATTCCTTTACGTGCTAATGTGTATCTAGGGAGTATGATAGGTTTAATAACTACCCTAACCCTAACACGTAACCTAACCCTAACCCCTACCGTAACACTAACGCGTACCCTAACCCTAACCCCTACCCTAACCCTAACACGTAACCTAATCCTAACCCGTACCCTAAACTGAGCCCTAACCCTAACACTAAACCAAACCCTAACCCTAACCCATACCCTACGCCGTACCCGAAGCCCTCCCCGAACCCGTACCCTAAGCCGTACCCTAAACCTAACCCTAAGCCTAACCCTAACCCTAGGCTACCCTTGACTGCTTCTGCCTCCAATAGATTTCCTAAGCACTAGTGTTTTAAGGAACAGCTTAAAAAGAGAATCCTAATGTGATTTCTTTATAATGGGTGTGTTCCTTATCTTATCCTAGTGTCTAAACTCTTCTCCATGGCTGAAACCCCAAATAATATACCTTTACATGCTATGGGGTATCTAGAGAGTGGGATAGGTTTAATAACTACCCTAACCCTAACACGTATCCTAATCCTAACCCCTACCCTAACCCTAACACGTACCCTAATTCTAAACCGTACCCTAAACCGAACCCTAACCCTAACACTAACCCTAACCCATACCCTACGCCGTACCCGAAGCCCTCCCCGAACCCGTACCCTAAGCCTTACCCTAAGCCTAACCCTAAGCCTAACCCTAACCCTAGGCTACCCTTCACTGCTTCTGTCTCCAATAGATTTCCTAAGCACTAGTGTTTTAAGGAACAGCTTAAAAAGCGAATCCTAATGTGATTTCTTTATAATGGGTGTGTTCCTTATCTTATCCTAGTGTCTAAACTCTTCTCCATGGCTAGACCCCCAAATAATATTCCTTTACGTGCTAATGGGTATCTAGACAGTGGGATAGGTTTAATAACTACCCTAACTCTAATGCGTACCCTAACCCTAACCCCTAACCTAACGCTAACACGTACCCTAAACCGAGCCCTAACCCTAAAACTAACACTAACCCTAACCCATACCCTACGCCATACCCGAAGCCCTCCCGGAACTTGTACCCTAAGCCGTACCCTAACCCTAAACCTCAGCCTAACACTAACCCTAGGCTACCCTTGACTGCTTCTGCCTCCAATAGATTTCCGAAGCACTAGTGTTTTAAGGAACAGCTTAAAAAGAGAAGCCTAATGTGATTTCTTTATAATGGGTGTGTTCCTTATCTTATCCTAGTGTCTAAACTCTTCACCATGGCTGGACCCCCAAGTAATATTCCTTTACGTGCTAAGGGGTATCTACAGAGTGGGATAGGTTTAATCACTACCCTAACCCTAACACGTACATTAACCCTAACCACTATCCTAACCGTAACACGTACCCTAATCCTAACCCGTACCCTAAACCGAGCCCTAACCCTAACACTAACCCTAACCCTAACCTTAACCCATACCCTACGCCGTACCCGAAGCCCTCCCCGAACCCGTACCCTAAGCCATACGCTAACCCTAACCCTAAGCCTAAACCTAACCCTAGGCTACCCTTGACTGCTTCTGCCTCCAATAGATTTCCTAAGCACTAGTGTTTTAAGGAACAACTTAAAAAGAGAATCCTAATGTGATTTCTTTATAATGGGTGTGTTCCTTATCTTATCTTAGTGTCTAAACTCTTCTCCATGGCTGGACCTCCAAATAATATTCCTTTACGTGCTAAGGGGTATCTAGAGAGTGGGGTAGGTTTAATAACTACCCTAACGCTAACGCGTACCCTAACCCTAACCCCTACCCTAACCCTAACACGTACCCTTATCCTAACCAATAACCTAAACCGAGCCCTAAACCTAAAACTAACCCTAACCCTAACCCTAACCCATACCCTGCGCAGTACCCGAAGACCTCCCCGAACTCGTACCCTAAGCCCTACCCTAAGCCTAACCCTAAGCCTAAACCTATCCCTAGGCTACCCTTGACTGCTTCTGCCTCCAATAGATTTCCTAAGCATTAGTGTTTTGAGGGAGAGCTTAAAAAGAGAATCCTAATGTGATTTCTTTATAATGGGTGTTTTCCTTATCTTATCCTAGTGTCTAAACTCTTCTCCAGGGCTGGACCCCCAAATAATATTCGTTTACGTGCTAAGGGGTATCTAGAGAGTGGGATAGGTTTAATCACTACCCTAACCCTAACACGTACACTAACACTAACCACTACCCTAACCCTAACACGTACCCTAATCCTAACCCGTAACCTAAACCGAGCCCTAACCCTAACACTAACACTAACACTAACCCTAACCCATACCCTACGCCGTACCCGAAGCCCTCCCCGATCCCGTACCCTATGCCATACCCTAACCCTAACCCTAAGCCTAACCCTAACCCTAGGCTACCCTTGACTGCTTCTGCCTCCAATAGATTTCCTAAGCACTAGTGTTTTAAGGAAGAGCTTAAAAAGAGAATCCTAATGTGATTTCTTTATAATGGGTGTGTTCCTTATGTTATCCTAGTGTCTAAACTCTTCTCCATGGCTGGACCCCAAATAATATTCCTTTACGTGATAAGGTGTATCTAGAGAGTGGGATAGGTATAATAACTACCCTAACTCTAACGCGTACACTAACCCTAACCCTTAACCTAACCCTAACACCTACCCTAATCCTAACCCGTACCCTAAACCGAGCCCTATCCCTAACACTAACCCTAATCCTAACCCTGACCCATACCCTACGCCGTACCCGAACCCCTCCCCGAACCCGTACCCTAAGCCGTACCCTAAGCCTAACCCTAAGCCTAACACTAACCCTAGGCTACCCTTGACTGCTTCTGCCTCCAATAGGTTTCCTAAGCACTAGTGTTTTAAGGAACAGCTTAAAAAGAGAGTCCTAATGTGATTTCTTTATAATGGGTGTGTTCCTTATCTTATCCTAGTGTCTAAACACTTCTCCATGGCTGGACCCCCAAATAATATTCCTTTACGTGCTAAGGGGTATCTAGAGAGTGGGATAGGTTTAATCACTACTGAAACCCTAACACGTACATTATCCCTAACCACTATCCTAACCCTAACACGTACCCTAATCCTAACCCGTACCCTAAACCGAGCCCTAACCCTAACACTAACCCTAACCCTAACCCTAACCCATACCCTACGCCGTACCCGAAGCCCTCCCCGGACCCGTACCCTAAGCCGTACGCTAACCCTAACACTAAGCCTAACCCTAACCCTAGGCTACCCTTGACAGCTTCTGCCTCCAATAGATTTCCTAAGCATTAGTGTTTTAAGGAACAGCTTAAAAAGAGAATCCTACTGTGATTTCTTTGTACTGGGTGTGTTCCTTATTTTATTCTAGTGTCTAAACTCTTCTCCTTGGCTGGACCTCCAAATAATATTCCTTTACGTGCTAAGGGGTATCTAGAGAGTGGGATAGGTTTAATAACTACCCTAACGCTAACGTGTACCCTATCCCTAACCCCTACCCTAACCCTAACACGTACCCGAATCCTAACCAATACCTTAAACCGAGCCCTAACCCTAACACTAACCCTAACCCTAACCCTAACCCATACCCTACGCCGTACCCGAAGCCCTCCCCAAACCCGTACCCTTTGCCGTACGCTAACCCTAACCCTAAGCCTAACCCTAACCCTAGGCTACCCTTGACTGCTTCTGCCTCCAATAGATTTCCTAAGCACTAGTGTTTTAAGGAACAGCTTAAAAAGAGAATCCTAATGTGATTTCTTTATATTGGGTGTGTTCCTTATCTTATCCTAGTGTCTAAACTCTTCTCCATGGCTGGACCTCCAAATAATATTCCATTACGTGCTAAGGGGTATCTACAGTGTGGGATAGGTTTAATAACTACGCTAACGCTAACGCGTAACTTAACCCTAACCCCTACCCTAACCCTACCACGTACCCCAATCCTAACCAATACCCTAAACCGAGCCATAACCCTAACACTAACCCTAACCCTAACCCTAACCCATAACCTACGCCGTACCCGAAGCCCTCCCCGAACCCGTACCCTAAGTAGTACCCTAAGCCTAACCCTAAGCCTAAATCTAACCCTAGGCTACTCTTGACTGCTTCTGCCCCCAAGAGATTTCCTAAGCACTAGTGTTTTAAGCAACAGCTTAAAAAGAGAATCCTAATGTGATTTCTTTATAATGCGTGTGTTCCTTATATTATCCTAGTGTCTAAACTCTTCTCCATGTGTTGACCCCTAAATAATATTCCTTTACGTGCTAATGTGTATCTAGAGAGTATGATAGGTTTAATAACTACCCTAACCCTAACACGTACCCTAACCCTAACCCCTACCCTAACACTAACGCGTACCCTAACCCTAACCCCTACCCTAACCCTAACACGTACCCTAACCCTAACCCCTACCCTAACCCTAACACGTACCCTAATCCTAAACCGTACCCTAATCTGAGCCCTAACCCTAACACTAAACCAAACCCTAACCCTAACACATACCCTATGCCGAACCCGAAGCCCTCCCCGAACCCGTACCCTAAGCCGTACCCTAAGCCTAACCCTAAGCCTAACCCTAACCCTAGGCTACCCTTGACTGCTTCTGCCTCCAATAGATTTCCTAAGCACTAGTGTTTTCAGGAACAGCTTAAAAAGAGAATCCTAATGTGATTTCTTTATAATGGGTGTGTTCCTTATCTTATCCTAGGGTCTAAACTCTTCTCCATGGCTGGACCCCCAAATAATATTCTTTATGTGCTAAGGGGTATCTAGAAAGTGGGATAGGTTTAATAACTACCCTAACCCTAACATGTACCCTAACCCTAACCCCTACCCTAAACCTAACACGTACCCTAATCCTAAACCGTACCCTAAACCGAGCCCTAACCCTAACACTAACCCTAACCCTAACCCTAACCCATACCCTACGCCGTGCCCGAACCCCTACCCGAACCCATACCCTAAGCCGTACCCTAACCCTAACCCTATCCCTAGGCTACCCTTGACTGCTTCTGCCTCCAATAGATTTCCTAAGCACTAGTGTTTTCAGGAACAGCTTAAAAAGAGAATCCTAATGTGATTTCTTTATAATGGGTGTGTTCCTTATCTTATCCTAGGGTCTAAACTCTTCTCCATGGCTGGACCCCCAAATAATATTCTTTATGTGCTAAGGGGTATCTAGAGAGTGGGATAGGTTTAATAACTACCCTAACCCTAACACGTACCCTAACCCTAACCCCTACCCTAACCATAACACGTACCCTAATCCTAACCAATACCCTAAACCGAGCCCTAACCCTAAAACTAACCCTAACCCTAACCCTAACCCATACCCTACGCCGTACCCGAAGCCCTCCCCGAACCCTTACCCTAAGCCGTACCCTAAGCCTAACCCTAAGCCTAACCCTAACCCTAGGCTACCCTTGACTGCTTCTGCCTCCAATAGATTTCCTAAGGACTAGTGTTTTAAGCAACAGCTTAAAAAGAGAATCCTAATGTGATTTCTTTATAATGGGTGTGTTCCTTATCTTATCCTAGTGTCTAAACTCTTCTCCATGGCTGAACACCCAAATAATATTCCTTTACGTGCTAATGTGTATCTAGGGAGTATGATAGGTTTAATAACTACCCTAACCCTAACACGTACCCTAACCCTAACCCCTACCGTAATACTAACGCGTACCCTAACCCTAACCCCTACCCTAACCCTAACACGTAACCTAATCCTAACCCGTACCCTAAACTGAGCCCTAACCCTAACACTAAACCAAACCCTAACCCTAACCCATACCCTACGCCGTACCCGAAGCCCTCCCCGAACCCGTAACCTAAGCCGTACCCTAAACCTAACCCTAAGCCTAACCCTAACCCTAGGCTACCCTTGACTGCTTCTGCCTCCAATAGATTTCCTAAGCACTAGTGTTTTAAGGAACAGCTTAAAAAGAGAATCCTAATGTGATTTCTTTATAATGGGTGTGTTCCTTATCTTATCCTAGTGTCTAAACTCTTCTCCATGGCTGAAACCCCAAATAATATACCTTTACATGCTATGGGGTATCTAGAGAGTGGGATAGGTTTAATAACTACCCTAACCCTAACACGTATCCTAATCCTAACCCCTACCCTAACCCTAACACGTACCCTAATCCTAAACCGTACCCTAAACCGAACCCTAACCCTAACACTAACCCTAACCCATACCCTACGCCATACCCGAAGCCCTCCCGGAACTTGTACCCTAAGCCGTACCCTAACCCTAAACCTCAGCCTAACACTAACCCTAGGCTACCCTTGACTGCTTCTGCCTCCAATAGATTACCTAAGCACTAGTCTTTTAAGGAACAGCTTAAAAAGAGAATTCTAATGTGATTTCTTTATAATGGGTGTGTTCCTTATCTTATCCTAGTGTCTAAACTCTTCTCCATGGCTGGACCTCCAAATAATATTCCTTTATGTGCTAAGGGGTATCTAGAGAGTGGGATAGGTTTAATAACTACCCTAACCCTAACGCGTACCCTAACCCTAACCCCTACCCTAACCCTAACACGTACCCTAATCCTAACCAATACCCTAAACCGAGCCCTAACCCTAACACTAACCCTAACGCTAACCGTAACCCATACCCTACGCCGTACCCGAAGCCCTCCCCGAACCCGTACCCTAAGCAGTACCCTAAGCCTAACCCTAAGCCTAACACTAACCCGAGGATTCCCTTGACTGCTTCAGCCTCCAATAGATTTCCTAAGGACTAGTGTTTTAAGCAACAGCTTAAAAAGAGAATCCTAATGTGATTTCTTTATAATGGGTGTGTTCCTTATCTTATCCTAGTGTCTAAACTCTTCTCCATGGCTGGACACCCAAATAATATTCCTTTACGTGCTAATGTGTATCTAGGGAGTATGATAGGTTTAATAACTACCCTAACCCTAACACGTACCCTAACCCTAACCCCTACCCTAACCCTAACACGTAACATAATCCTAAACTGTACCCTAAACCGAGCCCTAACCCTAACACTAACCCTAAACCTAACCCTAACCCATACCCTACGCCGTGCCCGAACCCCTACCCGAACCCATACCCTAAGCCGTACCCTAACGCTAACCCTAACCCTAGGCTACCCTTGACTGCTTCTGCCTCCAATAGATTTCCTAAGCACTAGTGTTTTAAGGAACAGCTTAAAAAGAGAATCCTAATGTGATTTCTTTATAATGGGTGTGTTCCTTATCTTATCCTAGTGTCTAAACTCTTCTCCATGGCTGGACCCCCAAATAATATTCCTTTACATGCTAAGGGGTATCTAGAGAGTGGGATAGGTTTAATAACTACCCTAACCCTAACACGTACCCTAATCCTAACCCCTACCCTAACCCTAACACGTACCCTAATCCTAAACCGTACCCTAAACCGAACCCTAACCCTAACACTAACCCTAACCCTAACCCTAACCCATACGCAACGCCGTACCCGAAGCCCTCCAAGAACCCGTAACCTAAGCCTTACCCTAAGCCTAACCCTAAGCCTAACCGTAACCCTAGGCTACCCTTCACTTCTTCTGTCTCCAATAGATTTCCTAAGCACTAGTGTTTTAAGGAACAGCTTCAAAAGAGAATCCTAATGTGATTTCTTTATAATGGGTGTGTTCCTTATCTTATCCTAGTGTCTAAACTCTTTTCCATGGCTGGACCCCCAAATAATATTCCTTTACATGCTAAGGGGTATCTAGAGAGTGGGATAGGTTTAATAACTACCTTAACCCTAACGCGTACCCTAACCCTAACCCCTACCCTAACCCTAACACGTACCCTAATCCTAAACAATACCCTACACCGAGCCCTAACCCTAACACTAACACTAACCCTAACCCTAACCCATACCCTACGCCGTACCCGAAGCCCCCCCCGAATCCGTACCCTAAGGCGTACCCTAACCCTAACCCTCAGCCTAACACTAACCCTAGGCTACCCTTGACTGCTTCTGCATCCAATAGATTTCCTAAGCACTAGTCTTTTAAGGAACAGCTTAAAAAGAGAATCCTAAAGTGATTTCTTTATAATGTGTGTGTTCCTTATATTATCTTAGTGTCTAAACTCTTCTCTATTGCTGGACCCCCAAATAATATTCCTTTACGTGCTAAGGGGTATCTAGAGAGTGGGATAGGTTTAATAACTATCCTAACCCTAACGCGTACCCTAACCCTAACCCCTACCCTAACCCTAACACGTACCCTAATCCTAACCCGTACCCTAAACCGAGCCCTAAGCCTAACACTAACCCTAACCCTAACCCTAACCCATGCCCTACGCCGTACCCGAAGCCCTCCCTGAACCCGTACCCTAAGCCGTACCCTAAGCCTAATCCTAAACCTAGGCTACCCTTGACTGCTTCTGCCTCCAATAGATTTCCTAAGCACTAGTGTTTTAAGGAACAGCTTAAAACGAGAATCCTAATGTGATTTCTTTATAATGGGTGAGTTCCTTATCTTATCCTAGTGTCTAAACTCTTCTCCATGCCTGGACCCACAAATAATATTCCTTTACGTGCTAAGGGGTATCTAGAGAGTGGGATAGGTTTAATCACTACCCTAACCCTAACGTGTACCCTAACCCTAACCCCTACCCTAACCCTAACACGTACCCTAATCCTAACCCGTACCCTAAACCGAGCCCTAACCCTAACACTAACCCTAACCCTAACCCTAACCCATACCCTACGCCGTACCCGAAGCCCTCACCGAACCCGTACCCTAAGCCGTACCCTAAGCCTAACCCTAAGCCTAACCCTAACACTAGGCTACCCTTGACTGCTTCTGCCTCCAATAGATTTCCTAAGCACTAGTGTTTTAAGGAACAGCTTAAAACGAGAATCCTAATGTGATTTCTTTATAATGTGTGTGTTCCTTATATTATCTTAGTGTCTAAATTCTTCTCCATGGCTGGACCGCCAAATAATATTCCTTTACGTGCTACGGGGTATCTAGAGAGTGGGATAGGTTTAATAACTACCCTAACCCTAACGCGTACCCTAACCCTCACTCCTACGCTAACCCTAACATGTACCCTAATCCTAAACCATACCCTAAACCGAGCCCTAACCCTAACACTAACCCTAACCCTAACCCTAACCCATACCCTACGCCGTACCCGAAGCCCTCCGCGAAAACGTACCCTAAGCCGTACCCTAAGCCTAACCCTAAGCCTAACCCCAAACCTAGGCTACCCTTGACTGCTTCTGCCTCCAATAGATTTCCTAAGCACTAGTGTTTTAAGGAACAGCTTAAAACGAGAATCCTAATGTGATTTCTTTATAATGGGTGTGTTCCTTATCTTATCCTAGTGTCTAAACTCTTCTCCATGCCTGGACCCCCAAATAATATTCCTTTACGTGCTAAGGGGTATCTAGAGAGTGGGATAGGTTTAATAACTACCCTAAACCTAATGTGTACCCTAACCCTAACCCCTACCCTAACCCTAACACGTAACCTAAACCTAACCCGTACCCTAAACGGAGCCCTAACCCTAACACTAACCCTAACACTAACACTAACCCATACCCTACGCCGTAAACGAACCCCTCCCCGAACCCGTACCCTAAGTCGTACCCTAAGCCTAACCCCAAGCCTAAACCTAACCCTAGGCTACCCTTGACTGCTTCTGCCTCCAATAGATTTCCTAAGCACTAGTGTTTTAAGGACCAGCATAAAAAGAGAATCCCAATGTGATTTCTTTATAATGGGTGTGTTCCTTATCTTATCCTAGTGTCTAAACTCTTCTCCATGGCTGGACCCCCAAATAATATTCCTTTACGTGCTAAGGGGTATCTAGAGAGTGGGATAGGTTTAATAACTACCCTAACTCTAATGCGTACCCTAACCCTAAACCCGACCCTAACGCTAACACGTACCCTAAACCGAGCCCTAACCATAACACTAACAATAAGCCTAACCCTAACCCATACCCTACGCCGTACCCGAAGCCTTCCCCGAACCCGTACCCTAAGCCGTACCCTAAGCCTAACCCTCAGCCTAACACTAACGCTAGGCTACCCTTGACTGCTTCTGCCTCCATTAGATTTCCTAAGCACTAGTGTTTTAAGGAACAGCTTAAGAAGAGAATCCTAATGTGATTTCTTTATAATAGGTGTGTTCCTTATCTTATCCTAGTGTCTAAACTCTTCTCCATGGCTGGACCCACAAATAATATTCCTTTTCGTGCTAAGGGGTATCTAGAGAGTGGGATAGGTTTAATAACTACCCTAACCCTAACGCGTACCCTAACCCTAACCCCTACCCTAACCCTAACACGTACCCTAATCCTAACCCGTACCCTAAACGGAGCCCTAACCCTAACACTAACCATAACCCTAACCCTAACCCATACCCTACGCCGTACCCGAAGCCCTCCCCGAACCCGTACCCTAAGCCGTACCCTAAGCCTAACCCTAAGCCTAACCCTAACCCTAGGCTACCCTTGACTGCTTCTGCCTCCAATAGATTTCCTAAGCACTAGTGTTTTAAGGAACAGCATAAAAAGGGAATCCTAATGTGATTTCTTTATAATGGGTGTGTTCCTTATCTTATCCTAGTGTCTAAACTCTTCTCCATGGCTGGCCCCCCAAATAATATTCCTTTACGTGCTAAGGGGTATCTAGAGAGTTGGATAGGTTTAATAACTACCCTAACCCTAACACGTAACCTAACCCTCACCCCTACCCTAACCCTAACACGTACCCTAATCCTAAACCGTACCCTAAACCGAGCCCTAACCCTAACACTAACCCTAACCCTAACCCTAACTCATACCCTACGCCGTACCCGCAGCCCTCCCCGAACCCGTACCCTAAGCCGTACCCTAAGCCTAACCCTAAGCCTAACCCTAACCCTAGGCTACCCTTGACTGCTTCTGCCTCCAATAGATTTCCTAAGCACTAGTGTTTTAAGGAACAGCTTAAAAAGAGAATCCTAATGTGATTTCTTTATAATGGGTGTGTTCCTTATCTTATCCTAGTGTCTAAACTCTTCTCCATGGCTGGACCCCCAAATAATATTCCTTTACGTGTTAAGGGGTATCTAGAGAGTGGGATAGGTTTAATAACTACCCTAACTCTAATGCGAACCCTAACCCTAACCCCTACCCTAACCCTAACACGTACCCTAATCCTAACCCGGACCCTAAACCGAGCCCTAACCCTAACACTAACCCTAACCCTAACCCATACCCTACGCCGTACCCGAAGCCCTCCCCGAACCCGTACCCTAAGCCGTACCCTAAGCCTAACCCTAAGCCTAATCCTAACCCTAGGCTACCCTTGACTGCTTCTGCCTCCAATAGATTTCCTAAGCACTACTGTTTTAAGGAACAGCTTAAAAAGAGAATCCTAATGTGATTTCTTTATAATGGGTGTGTTCCTTATCTTATCCTAGTGTCTAAACTCTTCTCCATTCCTGGACCCCCAAATAATATTCCTTTACGTGCTAAGGGGTATCTAGAGAGTGGGATAGGTTTAATAACTACCCTAACCCTAATGCGTACCCTAACCCTAACCCCTACCCTAACCCTAACACGTACCCTAATCCTAACCCGTACCTTAAACGGAGCCCTAACCCTAACACTAACCCAAACCCTAACCCTAACCCATACCCTCCGCCGTACACGAACCCCTCCCCGAACCCGTACCCTAAGCCGTACCCTTAGCCTAAACCTAAGGCTAACCCTAACCCTAGGCTACCCTTGACTGCTTCTGCCTCCAATAGATTTCCTAAGCACTAGTGTTTTAAGGAACAGCTTAAAAAGAGAATCCTAATGTGATTTCTTTATAATGTGTGTGTTCCTTATATTATCTTAGTGTCTAAACTCTTCTCTATTGCTGGACACCCAAATAATATTCCTTTACGTGCTAAGGGGTATCTAGAGCGTGGGATAGGTTTAATAACTATCCTAACCCTAACGCGTACCCTAACCCTAACCCCTACCCTAAACCTAACACGTACCCTAATCCTAACCCGTACCCTAAACCGAGCCCTAACCCTAACACTAACCCTAACCCTAACCCTAACCCATGCCCTACGCCCTACCCGAAGCCCTCCCTGAACCCGTACCCTAAACCGTACCCTAAGCCTAATCCTAAACCTAGGCTACCCTTGACTGCTTCTGCCTCCAATAGATTTCCTAAGCACTAGTGTTTTAAGGAACAGCTTAAAACGAGAATCCTAATGTGATTTCTTTATAATGGGTGTGTTCCTTATCTTATCCTAGTGTCTAAACACTTCTCCATGCCTGGACCCACAAATAATATTCCTTTACGTGCTAAGGGGTATCTAGAGAGTGGGATAGGTTTAATAACTACCCTAACCCTAATGTGTACCCTAACCCTAACCCCTACCCTAACCCTAACACGTAACCTAAACCTAACCCGTACCCTAAACCGAGCCCTAACCCTAACACTAACCCTAAACCTAACCCTAACCCATACCCTACGCCGTACCCGAAGCCCTCCCCGAACCCGTACCCTAAGCCGTACCCTAAGCCTAACCCTAAGCCTAACCCTAACCCTAGGCAACCCTTCACTGCTTCTGCCTCCAATAGATTTCCTAAGCACTAGTGTTTTAAGGACCAGCATAAAAAGAGAATCCCAATGTGATTTCTTTATAATGGGTGTGTTCCTTATCTTATCCTAGTGTCTAAACTCTTCTCCATGGCTGGACCCCCAAATAATATTACTTCATGTGCTAAGGGGTATCGAGAGAGTGGGATAGGTTTAATCACTACCCTAACCCTAACGTGTACCCTAACCCTAACCCCTACCCTAACCCTAACACGTACCCTAATCCTAACCCGTACCCTAAACCGAGCCCTAACCCTAACACTAACCCTAACCCTAACCCTAACCCATACCCTACGCCGTACCCGAAACCCTCCCCAAACCCGTACCCTAAGCCGTACCCTAAGCCTAACCCTAAGCCTAACCCTAACCCTAGGCTACCCTTGACTGCTTCTGCCTCCAATAGATTTCCTAAGCACTAGTGTTTTAAGGAACAGCTTAAAACGAGAATCCTAATGTGATTTCTTTATAATGTGTGTGTTCCTTATATTATCTTAGTGTCTAAATTCTTCTCCATGGCTGGACCCCCAAATAATATTCCTTTACGTGCTACGGGGTATCTAGAGAGTGGGATAGGTTTAATAACTACCCTAACCCTAACGCGTACCCTAACCCTCACCCCTACGCTAACCCTAACACGTACCCTAATCCTAAACCGTACCCTAAACCGAGCCCTAACCCTAACACTAACCGTAACCCTAACCCTAACCCATACCCTACGCCGTACCCGAAGCCCTCCCCGAACCCGTACCCTAAGCCGTACCCTAAGCCTAACCCTAAGCCTAACCCTAACCCTAGGCTACCCTTGACTGCTTCTGCCTCCAATAGATTTCCTAAGCACTAGTGTTTTAAGGAACAGCTTAAAAAGTGAATCCTAATGTGATTTCTTTATAATGGGTGTGTTCCTTATCTTATCCTAATGTCTAAACTCTTCTCCATGGCTGGACCCCCAAATAATATTCCTTTATGTGCTAAGGGGTATCGAGAGAGTGGGATAGGTTTAATCACTACCCTAACCCTAACGCGTACCCTAACGCTAACCCCTACCCTAACCCTAACATGTACCCTAATCCTAACCCGTACCCTAAACCGAGCCCTAACCCTAACACTAACCCTAACCCTAACCCTAACCCATACCCTACGCCGTACCCGAAGCCCTCCCCGAACCCGTACCCTAAGCCGTACCCTAAGCCTAACCCTAAGCCTAACCCTAACCCTAGGCTACCCTTGACTGCTTCTGCCTCCAATAGATTTCCTAAGCACTAGTGTTTTAAGGAATAGCTTAAAAAGAGAATCCTAATGTGATTTCTTTATAATGTGTGTGTTCCTTATATTATCTTAGTGTCTAAACTCTTCTCCATGGCTGGACCCCCAAATAATATTCCTTTACGTGCTAAGGGGTATCTAGAGAGTGGGATAGGTTTAATAACTACCCTAACCATAACGCGAACCCTAACCCTAACCCCTACCCTAACCCTAACTCGTACCCTAATCCTTACCCGTACACTAAACCGAGCCCTAACCCTAACACTAACCCTAACCCTAACCCTAACCCATACCCTACGCCGTACCCGAAGCCCTCCCCGAACACGTACCCTAAGCCGTACCCTAAGCCTAACCCTAAGCCTAACCCCAACCCTAGGCTACCCTTGACTGCTTCTGCCTCCAATAGATTTCCTAAGCACTAGTGTTTTAAGGAACAGCTTAAAACGAGAATCCTAATGTGATTTCTTTATAATGGGTGTGTTCCTTACCTTATCCTAGTGTCTAAACTCTTCTCCATGCCTGGACCCCCAAATAATATTCCTTTACGTGCTAAGGGGTATCTAGAGAGTGGGATAGGTTTAATAACTACCCTAAACCTAATGTGTACCCTAACCCTAACCCCTACCCTAACCCTAACACGTAACCTAAACCTAACCCGTACCATAAACGGAGCCCTAACCCTAACACTAACCCTAACACTAACACTAACCCATACCCTACGCCGTAAACGAACCCCTCCCCGAACCCGTACCCTAAGCCGTACCCTAAGCCTAACCCCAAGCCTAAACCTAACCCTAGGCTACCCTTGACTTCTTCTGCCTCAAATAGATTTCCTAAGCACTAGTGTTTTAAGGAACAGCTTAAACAGAGAATCCTAATGTGATTTCTTTATAATGTGTGTGTTCCTTATATTATCTTAGTGTCTAAACTCTTCTCCATGGCTGGACCCCCAAATAATATTCCTTTACGTGCTAATGGGTATCTAGAGATTGGGAAAGGTTTAATAACTACCCTAACCCTAACGCGTACCCTAACCCTAACCCCTACCCTAACCCTAACACGTACCCTAATCCTAACCCGTACCCTAAACCGAGCCCTAACCCTAACACTAACCCTAAACCTAACCCTAACCCATACCCTACGCCGTACCCGAAGCCCTCCCCGAACCCGTACCCTAAGCCGTACCCTAAGCCTAACCCTAACCCTAGGCAACCCTTGACTGCTTCTGCCTCCAATAGATTTCCTAAGCACTAGTGTTTTAAGGACCAGCATAAAAAGAGAATCCCAATGTGATTTCTTTATAATGGGTGTGTTCCTTATCTTATCCTAGTGTCTAAACTCTTCTCCATGGCTGGACCCCCAAATAATATTCCTTTACGTGCTAAGGGGTATCTAGAGAGTGGGATAGGTTTAATAACTACCCTAACTCTAATGCGTACCCTAACCCTAAACCCGACCCTAACGCTAACACGTACCCTAAACCGAGCCCTAACCCTAACACTAACAATAAGCCTAACCCTAACCCATACCCTACGCCGTACCCGAAGCCTTCCCCGAACCCGTACCCTAAGCCGTACCCTAAGCCTAACCCTCAGCCTAACACTAACGCTAGGCTACCCTTGACTGCTTCTGCCTCCAATAGATTTCCTAAGCACTAGGGTTTTAAGGAACAGCTTAAGAAGAGAATCCTAATGTGATTTCTTTATAATAGGTGTGTTCCTTATCTTATCCTAGTGTCTAAACTCTTCTCCATGGCTGGACCCACAAATAATATTCCTTTTCGTGCTAAGGGGTATCTAGAGAGTGGGATAGGTTTAATAACTACCCTAACCCTAACGCGTACCCTAACCCTAACCCCTACCCTAACCCTAACACGTACCCTAATCCTAACCCGTACCCTAAACCGAGCCCTAACCCTAACACTAACCCTAACCCTAACCCTAACCCATACCCTACGCCGTACCCGAAGACCTCCCCGAAAACGTACCCTAAGCCGTACCCTAAGCCTAACCCTAAGCCTAACCCTAACCCTAGGCTACCCTTGACTGCTTCTGCCTCCAATAGATTTCCTAAGCACTAGTGTTTTAAGGAACAGCTTAAAAAGAGAATGCTAAAGTGATTTCTTTATAATGGGTGTGTTCCTTATCTAATCCTAGTGTCGAAACTCTTCTCCATGCCTGGACCCCCTAAATAATATTCCTTTACGGGCTAAGGGGTATCGAGAGAGTGGGATAGGTTTAATAACTACCCTAACCCTAACGCGTACCCTAACCCTAACCCCTACCCTAACCCTAACACGTACCCTAATCCTAAACCGTACCCTAAACCGAGCCCTAACCCTAACACTAACCGTAACCCTAACCCTAACCCATACCCTACGCCGTACCCGAAGCCCTCCCCGAACCCGTACCCTAAGCCTAACCCTAAGCCTAACCCCAACCCTAGGCTACCCTTGACTGCTTCTGCCTCCAATAGATTTCCTAAGCACTAGTGTTTTAAGGAACAGCTTAAAAAGAGAATCCTAATGTGATTTCTTTATAATGTGTGTGTTCCTTATATTATCTTAGTGTCTAAACTCTTCTCCATGGCTGGACCCCCAAATAATATTCCTTTACGTGCTAAGGGGTATCTAGAGAGTGGGATAGGTTTAATAACTACCCTAACCCTAACGCGTACCCTAACCCTAAACCCTACCCTAACCCTAACACGTACCCTAATCCTAAAGCGTACCCTAAACCGAGCCCTAACCCTAACACTAACCGTAACCCTAACCCTAACCCATACCCTACGCCGTACCCGAAGCCCTCCCCGAACACGTACCCTAAGCCGTACCCTAAGCCTAACCCTAAGCCTAACCCTAACCCTAGGCTACCCTTGACTGCTTCTGCCTCCAATAGATTTCCTAAGCACTAGTGTTTTAAGGAACAGCTTAAAAAGAGAATCCTAATGTGATTTCTTTATAATGTGTGTGTTCCTTATATTATCTTTGTGTCTAAAGTCTTCTCCATGGCTGGACCCCCAAATAATATTCTTTACGTGCTAAGGGGTATCTAGAGAGTGGGATAGGTTTAATAACTACCCTAAGCCTAACGCGTACCCTAACCCTAACCCCTACCCTAACCCTAACACGTACCCTAATCCTAACCCGTACCCTAAACCGAGCCCTAACCCTAACACTAACGCTAACCCTAACCCTAACCCATACCCTACGCCGTACCCGAAGCCCTCCCCGAACCCGTACCCTAAGCCGTACCCTAAGCCTAACCCTAAGCCTAACCCTAACCCTAGGCTACCCTTGACTGCTTCTGCCTCCAATAGATTTCCTAAGCACTAGTGTTTTAAGGAACAGCTTAAAAAGAGAATCCTAATGTGATTTCTTTATAATGGGTGTGTTCCTTATCTTATCCTAGTGTCTAAACTCTTCTCCATGGCTGGACCCCCAAATAATATTCCTTTACGTGCTAAGGGGTAACTAGTGAGTGGGATAGGTTTAATAACTACCCTAACCCTAACGCATACCCTAACACTAACCCCTACCCTAACCCTAACACGTACCCTAATCCTAACCCGTACCCTAAACCGAGCCCTAACCCTAACACTAACCCTAACCCTAACCCTAACCCATACCCTACGCCGTACCCGAAGCCCTCCCCGAACCCGTACCCTAAGCCTTACCCTAAACCTAACCCTAAGCCTAACCCTAACCCTAGGCTACCCTTGACTGCTTCTGCCTCCAATAGATTTCCTAAGCACTAGTGTTTTAAGGAACAGCTTAAAAAGAGAATCCTAATGTGATTTCTTTATAATGTGTGTGTTCCTTATATTATCTTAGTGTCTAAACTCTTCTCCATGGCTGGACCCCCAAATAATATTCCTTTACGTGCTAAGGGGTATCTAGAGAGTGGGATAGGTTTAATAACTACCCTAACCCTAACGCGTACCCTAACCCTAACCCCTACCCTAACCCTAACACGTACCCTAATCCTAAAGCGTACCCTAAACCGAGCCCTAACCCTAACACTAACCCTAACCCTAACCCTAACCCATACCCTACGCCGTACCCGAAGCCCTCCCCGAAAACGTACCCTAAGCCTAACCCTAAGCCTAACCCTAACCCTAGGCTACCCTTGACTGCTTCTGCCTCCAATAGATTTCCTAAGCACTAGTGTTTTAAGGAACAGCTTAAAAAGAGAATCCTAATGTGATTTCTTTATAATGTGTGTGTTCCTTATATTATCTTAGTGTCTAAACTCTTCTCCATGGCTGGAACCCCAAATAATATTCCTTTACGTGCTAAGGGGTATCTAGAGAGTGGGATAGGTTTAATAACTACCCTAACCTTAACGCGTACCCTAACCCTAACCCCTACCCTAACCCTAACACGTACCCTAATCCTAAACCGTACCCTAAACCGAGCCCTAACCCTAACACTAACCGTAACCCTAACCCTAACCCATACCCTACGCCGTACCCGAAGCCCTCCCCGAACACGTACCCTAAGCCGTACCCTAAGCCTAACCCTAAGCCTAACCCTAACCCTAGGCTACCCTTGACTGCTTCTGCCTCCAATAGATTTCCTAAGCACTAGTGTTTTAAGGAACAGCTTAAAAAGAGAATCCTAATGTGATTTCTTTATAATGTGTGTGTTCCTTATATTATCTTAGTGTCTAAACTCTTCTCCATGGCTGGAACCCCAAATAATATTCCTTTACGTGCTAAGGGGTATCTAGAGAGTGGGATAGGTTTAATAACTACCCTAACCCTAACGCCTACCCTAACCCTAACCCCTACCCTAACCCTAACACGTACCCTAATCCTAAACCGTACCCTAAACCGAGCCCTAACCCTAACACTAACCCTAACCCTAACCCTAACCCATACCCTACGCCGTACCCGAAGCCCTCCCCGAACCCGTACCCTAAGCCGTACCCTAAGCCTAACCCTAAGCCTAACCCTAACCCTAGGCTACCCTTGACTGCTTCTGCCTCCAATAGATTTCCTAAGCACTAGTGTTTTAAGGAACAGCTTAAAAAGAGAATCCTAAAGTGATTTCTTTATAATGGGTGTGTTCCTTATCTTATCCTAGTGTCTAAACTCTTCTCCATGGCTGGACCCCCAAATAATATTCCTTTACGTGCTAAGGGGTAACTAGAGAGTGGGATAGGTTTAATAACTACCCTAACCCTAACGCGTACCCTAACGCTAACCCCTACCCTAACCCTAACACGTACCCTAATCCTAACCCGTACCCTAAACCGAGCCCTAACCCTAACACTAACCCTAACTCTAACCCTAACCCATACCCTACGCCGTACCCGAAGCCCTCCCCGAACCCCTACCCTAAACCGTACCCTAAGCCTAACCCTAAGCCTAACCCTAACCCTAGGCTACCCTTGACTGCTTCTGCCTCCAATAGATTTCCTAAGCACTAGTGTTTTAAGGAACAGCTTAAAAAGAGAATACTAATGTGATTTCTTTATAATGTGTGTGTTCCTTATATTATCTTAGTGTCTAAACTCTTCTCCATTGGTGGACCCCCAAATAATATTCCTTTACGTGCTAAGGGGTATCTAGAGAGTGGGATAGGTTTAATCACTACCCTAACCGTAACGCGTACCCTAACCCTAACCCCTACCCTAACCCTAACACGTACCCTAATCCTAACCCGTAACTTAAACCGAGCCCTAACCCTAACACTAACCCTAACCCTAACCCTAACCCATACCCTACGCCGTACCCGAAGCCCTCCCCGAACCCGTACCCTAAGCCGTACCCTAAGCCTAACCCTAAGCCTAACCCTAACCCTAGGCTACCCTTGACTGCTTCTGCCTCCAATAGATTTCCTAAGCACTAGTGTTTTAAGGAACAGCTTAAAAAGAGAATCCTAATGTGATTTCTTTATAATGGGTGTGTTCCTTATCTTATCCTAGTGTCTAAACTCTTCTCCATGGCTGGACCCCCAAATAATATTCCTTTACGTGCTAAGGGGTAACTAGTGAGTGGGATAGGTTTAATAACTACCCTAACCCTAACGCATACCCTAACGCTAACCCCTACCCTAACCCTAACACGTACCCTAATCCTAACCCGTACCCTAAACCGAGCCCTAACCCTAACACTAACCCTAACCCTAACCCTAACCCATACCCTACGCCGTACCCGAAGCCCTCCCCGAACCCGTACCCTAAGCCTTACCCTAAACCTAACCCTAAGCCTAACACTAACCCTAGGCTACCCTTGACTGCTTCTGCCTCCAATAGATTTCCTAAGCACTAGTGTTTTAAGGAACAGCTTAAAAAGAGAATCCTAATGTGATTTCTTTATAATGTGTGTTTTCCTTATATTATCTTAGTGTCTAAACTCTTCTCCATGGCTGGACCCCCAAATAATATTCCTTTACGTGCTAAGGGGTATCGAGAGAGTGGGATAGGTTTAATAACTACCCTAAGCCTAACGCGTACCCTAACCCTAACCCCTACCCTAACCCTAACACGTACCCTAATCCTAAACCGTACCCTAAACCGAGCCCTAACCCTAACACTAACCCTAACCCTAACCCTAACCCATACCCTACGCCGTACCCGAAGCCCTCCCCGAACCCGTACCCTAAGCCGTACCCTAAGCCTAACCCTAAGCCTAACCCTAACCGTAGGCTACCCTTGACTGCTTCTGCCTCCAATAGATTTCCTAAGCACTAGTGTTTTAAGGAACAGCTTAAAAAGAGAATCCTAATGTGATTTCTTTATAATGGGTGTGTTCCTTATCTTATCCTAGTGTCTAAACTCTTCTCCATGGCTGGACCCCCAAATAATATTCCTTTACGTCCTAAGGGGTATCTAGAGAGTGGGATAGGTTTAATAACTACCCTAACTCTAATGCGTACCCTAACCCTAACCCCTACCCTAACGCTAACACGTACCCTAAACCGAGCCCTAACCCTAACCCTAACACTAACCCTAACCCTAACACGTAAGCTAATCCTAACCCGGACCCTAAACCGAGCCCTAACCCTAACACTAACCCTAACCCTAACCCATACCCTACGCCGTACCCGAAGCCCTCCCCGAACCCGTACCCTAAGCCGTACCCTAAGCCTAACCCTAAGCCTAATCCTAACCCTAGGCTACCCTTGACTGCTTCTGCCTCCAATAGATTTCCTAAGCACTACTGTTTTAAGGAACAGCTTAAAAAGAGAATCCTAATGTGATTTCTTTATAATGGGTGTGTTCCTTATCTTATCCTAGTGTCTAAACTCTTCTCCATTCCTGGACCCCCAAATAATATTCCTTTACGTGCTAAGGGGTATCTAGAGAGTGGGATAGGTTTAATAACTACCCTAACCCTAATGCGTACCCTAACCCTAACCCCTACCCTAACCCTAACACGTACCCTAATCCTAACCCCTACCCTAACCCTAACACGTACCCTAATCCTAACCCGTACCCTAAACCGAGCCCTAACCCTAACACTAACCCTAACCCTAACCCTAACCCATGCCCTACGCCGTACCCGAAGCCCTACCTGAACCCGTACCCTAAGCCGTACCCTAAGCCTAATCCTAAACCTAGGCTACCCTTGACTTCTTCTGCCTCCAATAGATTTCCTAAGCACTAGTGTTTTAAGGAACAGCTTAAAACGAGAATCCTAATGTGATTTCTTTATAATGGGTGTGTTCCTTATCTTATCCTAGTGTCTAAACTCTTCTCCATGCCTGGACCCACAAATAATATTCCTTTACGTGCTAAGGGGTATCTAGAGAGTGGGATAGTTTTAATAACTACCCTAACCCTAATGTGTACCCTAACCCTAACCCCTACCCTAACCCTAACACGTAACCTAAACCTAACCCGTACCCTAAACCGAGCCCTAACCCTAACACTAACCCTAAACCTAACCCTAACCCATACCCTACGCCGTACCCGAAGCCCTCCCCGAACCCGTACCCTAAGCCGTACCCTAAGCCTAACCCTAAGCCTAACCCTAACCCTAGGCAACCCTTGACTGCTTCTGCCTCCAATAGATTTCCTAAGCACTAGTGTTTTAAGGACCAGCATAAAAAGAGAATCCCAATGTGATTTCTTTGTAATGGGTGTGTTCCTTATCTTATCCTAGTGTCTAAACTCTTCTCCATGGCTGGACCCCCAAATAATATTCCTTCATGTGCTAAGGGGTATCGAGAGAGTGGGATAGGTTTAATCACTACCCTAACCCTAACGTGTACCCTAACCCTAACCCCTACCCTAACCCTAACACGTACCCTAATCCTAACCCGTACCCTAAACCGAGCCCTAACCCTAACACTAACCCTAACCCTAACCCTAACCCATACCCTACGCCGTACCCGAAGCCCTCCCCGAACCCGTACCCTAAGCCTAACCCTAAGCCTAACCCTAACCCTAGGCTACCCTTGACTGCTTCTGCCTCCAATAGATTTCCTAAGCACTAGTGTTTTAAGGAACAGCTTAAAACGAGAATCCTAATGTGATTTCTTTATAATGTGTGTGTTCCTTATATTATCTTAGTGTCTAAATTCTTCTCCATGGCTGGACCCCCAAATAATATTCCTTTACGTGCTACGGGGTATCTAGAGAGTGGGATAGGTTTAATAACTACCCTAACCCTAACGCGTACCCTAACCCTCACCCCTACGCTAACCCTAACACGTACCCTAATCCTAAACCGTACCCTAAACCGAGCCCTAACCCTAACACTAACCGTAACCCTAACCCTAACCCCTACCCTAACCCTAACACGTACCCTAATCCTAACCCGTACCCTAAACGGAGCCCTAACCCTAACACTAACCCTAACACTAACCCTAACCCATACCCTACGCCGTACCCGAAGCCCTCCCCGAACCCGTACCCTAAGCCGTACCCTAAGCCTAACCCTAAGCCTAACCCTAACCCTAGGCTACCCTTGACTGCTTCTGCCTCCAATAGATTTCCTAAGCACTAGTGTTTCAAGGAACAGCATAAAAAGGGATTCCTAATGTGATTTCTTTATACTGGGTGTGTTCCTTATCTTATCCTAGTGTCTAAACTCTTCTCCATGTCTGGCCCCCCAAATAATATTCCTTTACGTGCTAAGGGGTATCTAGAGAGTTGGATAGGTTTAATAACTACCCTAACCCTAACGCGTAACCTAACCCTCACCCCTACCCTAACCCTAACACGTACCCTAATCCTAAACCGTACCCTAAACCGAGCCCTAACCCTAACACTAACCGTAACCCTAACCCTAACCCATACCCTACGCCGTACCCGCAGCCCTCCCCGAACCCGTACCCTAAGCCGTACCCTAAGCCTAACCCTAAGCCTAACCCTAACCCTAGGCTACCCTTGACTGCTTCTGCCTCCAATAGATTTCCTATGCACTAGTGTTTTAAGGAACAGCTTAAAAAGAGAATCCTAATGTGATTTCTTTATAATGGGTGTGTTCCTTATCTTATCCTAGTGTCTAAACTCTTCTCCATTCCTGGACCCCCAAATAATATTCCTTTACGTGCTAAGGGGTATCTAGAGAGTGGGATAGGTTTAATAACTACCCTAACCCTAATGCGTACCCTAAGCCTAACCCCTACCCTAACCCTAACACGTACCCTAATCCTAACCCCTACCCTAACCCTAACACGTACCCTAATCCTAACACGTACCCTAAACCGAGCCCTAACCCTAACACTAACCCTAACCCTAACCCTAACCCATGCCCTACGCCGTACCCGAAGCCCTACCTGAACCCGTACCCTAAGCCGTACCCTAAGCCTAATCCTAAACCTAGGCTACCCTTGACTTCTTCTGCCTCCAATAGATTTCCTAAGCACTAGTGTTTTAAGGAACAGCTTAAAACGAGAATCCTAATGTGATTTCTTTATAATGGGTGTGTTCCTTATCTTATCCTAGTGTCTAAACTCTTCTCCATGCCTGGACCCACAAATAATATTCCTTTACGTGCTAAGGGGTATCTAGAGAGTGGGATAGGTTTAATAACTACCCTAACCCTACTGTGTACCCTAACCCTAACCCCTACCCTAACCCTAACACGTAACCTAAACCTAACCCGTACCCTAAACCGAGCCCTAACCCTAACACTAACCCTAAACCTAACCCTAACCCATACCCTACGCCGTACCCGAAGCCCTCCCCAAACCCGTACCCTAAGCCGTACCCTAAGCCTAACCCTAAGCCTAACCCTAACCCTAGGCAACCCTTGACTGCTTCTGCCTCCAATAGATTTCCTAAGCACTAGTGTTTTAAGGACCAGCATAAAAAGAGAATCCCAATGTGATTTCTTTGTAATGGGTGTGTTCCTTATCTTATCCTAGTGTCTAAACTCTTCTCCATGGCTGGACCCCCAAATAATATTCCTTCATGTGCTAAGGGGTATCGAGAGAGTGGGATAGGTTTAATCACTACCCTAACCCTAACGTGTACCCTAACCCTAACCCCTACCCTAACCCTAACACGTACCCTAATCCTAACCCGTACCCTAAACCGAGCCCTAACCCTAACACTAACCCTAACCCTAACCCTAACCCATACCCTACGCCGTACCCGAAGCCCTCCCCGAACCCGTACCCTAAGCCTAACCCTAAGCCTAACCCTAACCCTAGGCTACCGTTGACTGCTTCTGCCTCCAATAGATTTCCTAAGCACTAGTGTTTTAAGGAACAGCTTAAAACGAGAATCCTAATGTGATTTCTTTATAATGTGTGTGTTCCTTATATTATCTTAGTGTCTAAATTCTTCTCCATGGCTGGACCCCCAAATAATATTCCTTTACGTGCTACGGGGTATCTAGAGAGTGGGATAGGTTTAATAACTACCCTAACCCTAACGCGTACCCTAACCCTCACCCCTACGCTAACCCTAACACGTACCCTAATCCTAAACCGTACCCTAAACCGAGCCCTAACCCTAACACTAACCGTAACCCTAACCCTAACCCCTACCCTAACCCTAACACGTACCCTAATCCTAACCCGTACCCTAAACGGAGCCCTAACCCTAACACTAACCCTAACCCTAACCCTAACCCATACCCTACGCCGTACCCGAAGCCCTCCCCGAACCCGTACCCTAAGCCGTACCCTAAGCCTAACCCTAAGCCTAACCCTAACCCTAGGCTACCCTTGACTGCTTCTGCCTCCAATAGATTTCCTAAGCACTAGTGTTTTAAGGAACAGCTTAAAAAGAGAATCCTAAAGTGATTTCTCTATAATGGGTGTGTTCCTTATCTTTTCCTAGTGTCTAAACTCTTCTCCATGGCTGGACCCCCAAATAATATTCTTTTACGTGCTAAGGGGTAACTAGAGAGTGGGATAGGTTTAATAACTACCCTAACCCTAACACGTACCCTAATCCTAACCCGTACCCTAAACCGAGCCCTAACCCTAACACTAACCCTAAACCTAACCCTAACCCATACCCTACGCCGTACCCGAAGCCCTCCCCGAACCCGTACCCTAAGCCGTACCCTAAGCCTAACCCTAACCCTAGGCAACCCTTGACTGCTTCTGCCTCCAATAGATTTCCTAAGCACTAGTGTTTTAAGGACCAGCATAAAAAGAGAATCCCAATGTGATTTCTTTATAATGGGTGTGTTCCTTATCTTATCCTAGTGTCTAAACTCTTCTCCATGGCTGGACCCCCAAATAATATTCCTTTACGTGCTAAGGGGTATCTAGAGAGTGGGATAGGTTTAATAACTACCCTAACTCTAATGCGTACCCTAACCCTAAACCCGACCCTAACGCTAACACGTACCCTAAACCGAGCCCTAACCCTAACACTAACAATAAGCCTAACCCTAACCCATACCCTACGCCGTACCCGAAGCCTTCCCCGAACCCGTACCCTAAGCCGTACCCTAAGCCTAACCCTCAGCCTAACACTAACGCTAGGCTACCCTTGACTGCTTCTGCCTCCAATAGATTTCCTAAGCACTAGGGTTTTAAGGAACAGCTTAAGAAGAGAATCCTAATGTGATTTCTTTATAATAGGTGTGTTCCTTATCTTATCCTAGTGTCTAAACTCTTCTCCATGGCTGGACCCACAAATAATATTCCTTTTCGTGCTAAGGGGTATCTAGAGAGTGGGATAGGTTTAATAACTACCCTAACCCTAACGCGTACCCTAACCCTAACCCCTACCCTAACCCTAACACGTACCCTAATCCTAACCCGTACCCTAAACCGAGCCCTAACCCTAACACTAACCCTAACCCTAACCCTAACCCATACCCTACGCCGTACCCGAAGACCTCCCCGAAAACGTACCCTAAGCCGTACCCTAAGCCTAACCCTAAGCCTAACCCTAACCCTAGGCTACCCTTGACTGCTTCTGCCTCCAATAGATTTCCTAAGCACTAGTGTTTTAAGGAACAGCTTAAAAAGAGAATGCTAAAGTGATTTCTTTATAATGGGTGTGTTCCTTATCTAATCCTAGTGTCGAAACTCTTCTCCATGCCTGGACCCCCTAAATAATATTCCTTTACGGGCTAAGGGTTATCGAGAGAGTGGGATAGGTTTAATAACTACCCTAACCCTAACGCGTACCCTAACCCTAACCCCTACCCTAACCCTAACACGTACCCTAATCCTAAACCGTACCCTAAACCGAGCCCTAACCCTAACACTAACCCTAACCCTAACCCTAACCCATACCCTACGCCGTACCCGAAGCCCTCCCCGAACCCGTACCCTAAGCCTAACCCTAAGCCTAACCCCAACCCTAGGCTACCCTTGACTGCTTCTGCCTCCAATAGATTTCCTAAGCACTAGTGTTTTAAGGAACAGCTTAAAAAGAGAATCCTAATGTGATTTCTTTATAATGTGTGTGTTCCTTATATTATCTTAGTGTCTAAACTCTTCTCCATGGCTGGACCCCCAAATAATATTCCTTTACGTGCTAAGGGGTATCTAGAGAGTGGGATAGGTTTAATAACTACCCTAACCCTAACGCGTACCCTAACCCTAAACCCTACCCTAACCCTAACACGTACCCTAATCCTAAAGCGTACCCTAAACCGAGCCCTAACCCTAACACTAACCGTAACCCTAACCCTAACCCATACCCTACGCCGTACCCGAAGCCCTCCCCGAACACGTACCCTAAGCCGTACCCTAAGCCTAACCCTAAGCCTAACCCTAACCCTAGGCTACCCTTGACTGCTTCTGCCTCCAATAGATTTCCTAAGCACTAGTGTTTTAAGGAACAGCTTAAAAAGAGAATCCTAATGTGATTTCTTTATAATGTGTGTGTTCCTTATATTATCTTAGTGTCTAAAGTCTTCTCCATGGCTGGACCCCCAAATAATATTCTTTACGTGCTAAGGGGTATCTAGAGAGTGGGATAGGTTTAATAACTACCCTAAGCCTAACGCGTACCCTAACCCTAACCCCTACCCTAACCCTAACACGTACCCTAATCCTAACCCGTACCCTAAACCGAGCCCTAACCCTAACACTAACGCTAACCCTAACCCTAACCCATACCCTACGCCGTACCCGAAGCCCTCCCCGAACCCGTACCCTAAGCCGTACCCTAAGCCTAACCCTAAGCCTAACCCTAACCCTAGGCTACCCTTGACTGCTTCTGCCTCCAATAGATTTCCTAAGCACTAGTGTTTTAAGGAACAGCTTAAAAAGAGAATCCTAATGTGATTTCTTTATAATGGGTGTGTTCCTTATCTTATCCTAGTGTCTAAACTCTTCTCCATGGCTGGACCCCCAAATAATATTCCTTTACGTGCTAAGGGGTAACTAGTGAGTGGGATAGGTTTAATAACTACCCTAACCCTAACGCATACCCTAACACTAACCCCTACCCTAACCCTAACACGTACCCTAATCCTAACCCGTACCCTAAACCGAGCCCTAACCCTAACACTAACCCTAACCCTAACCCTAACCCATACCCTACGCCGTACCCGAAGCCCTCCCCGAACCCGTACCCTAAGCCTTACCCTAAACCTAACCCTAAGCCTAACCCTAACCCTAGGCTACCCTTGACTGCTTCTGCCTCCAATAGATTTCCTAAGCACTAGTGTTTTAAGGAACAGCTTAAAAAGAGAATCCTAATGTGATTTCTTTATAATGTGTGTGTTCCTTATATTATCTTAGTGTCTAAACTCTTCTCCATGGCTGGACCCCCAAATAATATTCCTTTACGTGCTAAGGGGTATCTAGAGAGTGGGATAGGTTTAATAACTACCCTAACCCTAACGCGTACCCTAACCCTAACCCCTACCCTAACCCTAACACGTACCCTAATCCTAAAGCGTACCCTAAACCGAGCCCTAACCCTAACACTAACCCTAACCCTAACCCTAACCCATACCCTACGCCGTACCCGAAGCCCTCCCCGAAAACGTACCCTAAGCCTAACCCTAAGCCTAACCCTAACCCTAGGCTACCCTTGACTGCTTCTGCCTCCAATAGATTTCCTAAGCACTAGTGTTTTAAGGAACAGCTTAAAAAGAGAATCCTAATGTGATTTCTTTATAATGTGTGTGTTCCTTATATTATCTTAGTGTCTAAACTCTTCTCCATGGCTGGACCCCCAAATAATATTCCTTTACGTGCTAAGGGGTATCTAGAGAGTGGGATAGGTTTAATAACTACCCTAACCTTAACGCGTACCCTAACCCTAACCCCTACCCTAACCCTAACACGTACCCTAATCCTAAACCGTACCCTAAACCGAGCCCTAACCCTAACACTAACCGTAACCCTAACCCTAACCCATACCCTACGCCGTACCCGAAGCCCTCCCCGAACACGTACCCTAAGCCGTACCCTAAGCCTAACCCTAAGCCTAACCCTAACCCTAGGCTACCCTTGACTGCTTCTGCCTCCAATAGATTTCCTAAGCACTAGTGTTTTAAGGAACAGCTTAAAAAGAGAATCCTAATGTGATTTCTTTATAATGTGTGTGTTCCTTATATTATCTTAGTGTCTAAACTCTTCTCCATGGCTGGAACCCCAAATAATATTCCTTTACGTGCTAAGGGGTATCTAGAGAGTGGGATAGGTTTAATAACTACCCTAACCCTAACGCCTACCCTAACCCTAACCCCTACCCTAACCCTAACACGTACCCTAATCCTAACCCGTACCCTAAACGGAGCCCTAACCCTAACACTAACCCTAACCCTAACCCTAACCCATACCCTACGCCGTACCCGAAGCCCTCCCCGAACCCGTACCCTAAGCCGTACCCTAAGCCTAACCCTAAGCCTAACCCTAACCCTAGGCTACCCTTGACTGCTTCTGCCTCCAATAGATTTCCTAAGCACTAGTGTTTTAAGGAACAGCTTAAAAAGAGAATCCTAAAGTGATTTCTCTATAATGGGTGTGTTCCTTATCTTTTCCTAGTGTCTAAACTCTTCTCCATGGCTGGACCCCCAAATAATATTCTTTTACGTGCTAAGGGGTAACTAGAGAGTGGGATAGGTTTAATAACTACCCTAACCCTAACACGTACCCTAATCCTAACCCGTACCCTAAACCGAGCCCTAACCCTAACACTAACCCTAAACCTAACCCTAACCCATACCCTACGCCGTACCCGAAGCCCTCCCCGAACCCGTACCCTAAGCCGTACCCTAAGCCTAACCCTAACCCTAGGCAACCCTTGACTGCTTCTGCCTCCAATAGATTTCCTAAGCACTAGTGTTTTAAGGACCAGCATAAAAAGAGAATCCCAATGTGATTTCTTTATAATGGGTGTGTTCCTTATCTTATCCTAGTGTCTAAACTCTTCTCCATGGCTGGACCCCCAAATAATATTCCTTTACGTGCTAAGGGGTATCTAGAGAGTGGGATAGGTTTAATAACTACCCTAACTCTAATGCGTACCCTAACCCTAAACCCGACCCTAACGCTAACACGTACCCTAAACCGAGCCCTAACCCTAACACTAACAATAAGCCTAACCCTAACCCATACCCTACGCCGTACCCGAAGCCTTCCCCGAACCCGTACCCTAAGCCGTACCCTAAGCCTAACCCTCAGCCTAACACTAACGCTAGGCTACCCTTGACTGCTTCTGCCTCCAATAGATTTCCTAAGCACTAGGGTTTTAAGGAACAGCTTAAGAAGAGAATCCTAATGTGATTTCTTTATAATAGGTGTGTTCCTTATCTTATCCTAGTGTCTAAACTCTTCTCCATGGCTGGACCCACAAATAATATTCCTTTTCGTGCTAAGGGGTATCTAGAGAGTGGGATAGGTTTAATAACTACCCTAACCCTAACGCGTACCCTAACCCTAACCCCTACCCTAACCCTAACACGTACCCTAATCCTAACCCGTACCCTAAACCGAGCCCTAACCCTAACACTAACCCTAACCCTAACCCTAACCCATACCCTACGCCGTACCCGAAGACCTCCCCGAAAACGTACCCTAAGCCGTACCCTAAGCCTAACCCTAAGCCTAACCCTAACCCTAGGCTACCCTTGACTGCTTCTGCCTCCAATAGATTTCCTAAGCACTAGTGTTTTAAGGAACAGCTTAAAAAGAGAATGCTAAAGTGATTTCTTTATAATGGGTGTGTTCCTTATCTAATCCTAGTGTCGAAACTCTTCTCCATGCCTGGACCCCCTAAATAATATTCCTTTACGGGCTAAGGGGTATCGAGAGAGTGGGATAGGTTTAATAACTACCCTAACCCTAACGCGTACCCTAACCCTAACCCCTACCCTAACCCTAACACGTACCCTAATCCTAAACCGTACCCTAAACCGAGCCCTAACCCTAACACTAACCCTAACCCTAACCCTAACCCATACCCTACGCCGTACCCGAAGCCCTCCCCGAACCCGTACCCTAAGCCTAACCCTAAGCCTAACCCCAACCCTAGGCTACCCTTGACTGCTTCTGCCTCCAATAGATTTCCTAAGCACTAGTGTTTTAAGGAACAGCTTAAAAAGAGAATCCTAATGTGATTTCTTTATAATGTGTGTGTTCCTTATATTATCTTAGTGTCTAAACTCTTCTCCATGGCTGGACCCCCAAATAATATTCCTTTACGTGCTAAGGGGTATCTAGAGAGTGGGATAGGTTTAATAACTACCCTAACCCTAACGCGTACCCTAACCCTAAACCCTACCCTAACCCTAACACGTACCCTAATCCTAAAGCGTACCCTAAACCGAGCCCTAACCCTAACACTAACCGTAACCCTAACCCTAACCCATACCCTACGCCGTACCCGAAGCCCTCCCCGAACACGTACCCTAAGCCGTACCCTAAGCCTAACCCTAAGCCTAACCCTAACCCTAGGCTACCCTTGACTGCTTCTGCCTCCAATAGATTTCCTAAGCACTAGTGTTTTAAGGAACAGCTTAAAAAGAGAATCCTAATGTGATTTCTTTATAATGTGTGTGTTCCTTATATTATCTTAGTGTCTAAAGTCTTCTCCATGGCTGGACCCCCAAATAATATTCTTTACGTGCTAAGGGGTATCTAGAGAGTGGGATAGGTTTAATAACTACCCTAAGCCTAACGCGTACCCTAACCCTAACCCCTACCATAACCCTAACACGTACCCTAATCCTAACCCGTACCCTAAACCGAGCCCTAACCCTAACACTAACGCTAACCCTAACCCTAACCCATACCCTACGCCGTACCCGAAGCCCTCCCCGAACCCGTACCCTAAGCCGTACCCTAAGCCTAACCCTAAGCCTAACCCTAACCCTAGGCTACCCTTGACTGCTTCTGCCTCCAATAGATTTCCTAAGCACTAGTGTTTTAAGGAACAGCTTAAAAAGAGAATCCTAATGTGATTTCTTTATAATGGGTGTGTTCCTTATCTTATCCTAGTGTCTAAACTCTTCTCCATGGCTGGACCCCCAAATAATATTCCTTTACGTGCTAAGGGGTAACTAGTGAGTGGGATAGGTTTAATAACTACCCTAACCCTAACGCATACCCTAACACTAACCCCTACCCTAACCCTAACACGTACCCTAATCCTAACCCGTACCCTAAACCGAGCCCTAACCCTAACACTAACCCTAACCCTAACCCTAACCCATACCCTACGCCGTACCCGAAGCCCTCCCCGAACCCGTACCCTAAGCCTTACCCTAAACCTAACCCTAAGCCTAACCCTAACCCTAGGCTACCCTTGACTGCTTCTGCCTCCAATAGATTTCCTAAGCACTAGTGTTTTAAGGAACAGCTTAAAAAGAGAATCCTAATGTGATTTCTTTATAATGTGTGTGTTCCTTATATTATCTTAGTGTCTAAACTCTTCTCCATGGCTGGACCCCCAAATAATATTCCTTTACGTGCTAAGGGGTATCTAGAGAGTGGGATAGGTTTAATAACTACCCTAACCCTAACGCGTACCCTAACCCTAACCCCTACCCTAACCCTAACACGTACCCTAATCCTAAAGCGTACCCTAAATCGAGCCCTAACCCTAACACTAACCCTAACCCTAACCCTAACCCATACCCTACGCCGTACCCGAAGCCCTCCCCGAAAACGTACCCTAAGCCTAACCCTAAGCCTAACCCTAACCCTAGGCTACCCTTGACTGCTTCTGCCTCCAATAGATTTCCTAAGCACTAGTGTTTTAAGGAACAGCTTAAAAAGAGAATCCTAATGTGATTTCTTTATAATGTGTGTGTTCCTTATATTATCTTAGTGTCTAAACTCTTCTCCATGGCTGGAACCCCAAATAATATTCCTTTACGTGCTAAGGGGTATCTAGAGAGTGGGATAGGTTTAATAACTACCCTAACCTTAACGCGTACCCTAACCCTAACCCCTACCCTAACCCTAACACGTACCCTAATCCTAAACCGTACCCTAAACCGAGCCCTAACCCTAACACTAACCGTAACCCTAACCCTAACCCATACCCTACGCCGTACCCGAAGCCCTCCCCGAACACGTACCCTAAGCCGTACCCTAAGCCTAACCCTAAGCCTAACCCTAACCCTAGGCTACCCTTGACTGCTTCTGCCTCCAATAGATTTCCTAAGCACTAGTGTTTTAAGGAACAGCTTAAAAAGAGAATCCTAATGTGATTTCTTTATAATGTGTGTGTTCCTTATATTATCTTAGTGTCTAAACTCTTCTCCATGGCTGGAACCCCAAATAATATTCCTTTACGTGCTAAGGGGTATCTAGAGAGTGGGATAGGTTTAATAACTACCCTAACCCTAACGCCTACCCTAACCCTAACCCCTACCCTAACCCTAACACGTACCCTAATCCTAAACCGTACCCTAAACCGAGCCCTAACCCTAACACTAACCCTAACCCTAACCCTAACCCATACCCTACGCCGTACCCGAAGCCCTCCCCGAACCCGTACCCTAAGCCGTACCCTAAGCCTAACCCTAAGCCTAACCCTAACCCTAGGCTACCCTTGACTGCTTCTGCCTCCAATAGATTTCCTAAGCACTAGTGTTTTAAGGAACAGCTTAAAAAGAGAATCCTAAAGTGATTTCTTTATAATGGGTGTGTTCCTTATCTTATCCTAGTGTCTAAACTCTTCTCCATGGCTGGACCCCCAAATAATATTCCTTTACGTGCTAAGGGGTAACTAGAGAGTGGGATAGGTTTAATAACTACCCTAACCCTAACGCGTACCCTAACGCTAACCCCTACCCTAACCCTAACACGTACCCTAATCCTAACCCGTACCCTAAACCGAGCCCTAACCCTAACACTAACCCTAACTCTAACCCTAACCCATACCCTACGCCGTACCCGAAGCCCTCCCCGAACCCCTACCCTAAACCGTACCCTAAGCCTAACCCTAAGCCTAACCCTAACCCTAGGCTACCCTTGACTGCTTCTGCCTCCAATAGATTTCCTAAGCACTAGTGTTTTAAGGAACAGCTTAAAAAGAGAATACTAATGTGATTTCTTTATAATGTGTGTGTTCCTTATATTATCTTAGTGTCTAAACTCTTCTCCATTGGTGGACCCCCAAATAATATTCCTTTACGTGCTAAGGGGTATCTAGAGAGTGGGATAGGTTTAATCACTACCCTAACCGTAACGCGTACCCTAACCCTAACCCCTACCCTAACCCTAACACGTACCCTAATCCTAACCCGTAACTTAAACCGAGCCCTAACCCTAACACTAACCCTAACCCTAACCCTAACCCATACCCTACGCCGTACCCGAAGCCCTCCCCGAAAACGTACCCTAAGCCGTACCCTAAGCCTAACCCTAAGCCTAACCCTAACCCTAGGCTACCCTTGACTGCTTCTGCCTCCAATAGATTTCCTAAGCACTAGTGTTTTAAGGAACAGCTTAAAAAGAGAATCCTAATGTGATTTCTTTATAATGTGTGTGTTCCTTATATTATCTTAGTGTCTAAAGACTTCTCCATGGCTGGACCCCCAAATAATATTCCTTTACGTGCTAAGGGGTATCTAGAGAGTGGGATAGGTTTAATAACTACCCTAAGCCTAATGCGTACCCTAACCCTAACCCCTACCCTAACCCTAACACGTACCCTAATCCTAACCCGTACCCTAAACCGAGCCCTAACCCTATCACTAACGCTAACCCTAACCCTAACCCATACCCTACGCCGTACCCGAAGCCCTCCCCGAACCCGTACCCTAAGCCGTACCCTAAGCCTAACCCTAAGCCTAACCCTAACCCTAGGCTACCCTTGACTGCTTCTGCCTCCAATAGATTTCCTAAGCACTAGTGTTTTAAGGAACAGCTTAAAAAGAGAATCCTAATGTGATTTCTTTATAATGGGTGTGTTCCTTATCTTATCCTAGTGTCTAAACTCTTCTCCATGGCTGGACCCCCAAATAATATTCCTTTACGTGCTAAGGGGTAACTAGTGAGTGGGATAGGTTTAATAACTACCCTAACCCTAACGCATACCCTAACGCTAACCCCTACCCTAACCCTAACACGTACCCTAATCCTAACCCGTACCCTAAACCGAGCCCTAACCCTAACACTAACCCTAACCCTAACCCTAACCCATACCCTACGCTGTACCCGAAGCCCTCCCCGAACCCGTACCCTAAGCCTTACCCTAAACCTAACCCTAAGCCTAACACTAACCCTAGGCTACCCTTGACTGCTTCTGCCTCCAATAGATTTCCTAAGCACTAGTGTTTTAAGGAACAGCTTAAAAAGAGAATCCTAATGTGATTTCTTTATAATGTGTGTTTTCCTTATATTATCTTAGTGTCTAAACTCTTCTCCATGGCTGGACCCCCAAATAATATTCCTTTACGTGCTAAGGGGTATCGAGAGAGTGGGATAGGTTTAATAACTACCCTAAGCCTAACGCGTACCCTAACCCTAACCCCTACCCTAACCCTAACACGTACCCTAATCCTAAACCGTACCCTAAACCGAGCCCTAACCCTAACACTAACCCTAACCCTAACCCTAACCCATACCATACGCCGTACCCGAAGCCCTCCCCGAACCCGTACCCTAAGCCGTACCCTAAGCCTAACCCTAAGCCTAACCCTAACCGTAGGCTACCCTTGACTGCTTCTGCCTCCAATAGATTTCCTAAGCACTAGTGTTTTAAGGAACAGCTTAAAAAGAGAATCCTAATGTGATTTCTTTATAATGGGTGTGTTCCTTATCTTATCCTAGTGTCTAAACTCTTCTCCATGGCTGGACCCCCAAATAATATTCCTTTACGTCCTAAGGGGTATCTAGAGAGTGGGATAGGTTTAATAACTACCCTAACTCTAATGCGTACCCTAACCCTAACCCCTACCCTAACGCTAACACGTACCCTAAACCGAGCCCTAACCCTAACCCTAACACTAACCCTAACCCTAACACGTAAGCTAATCCTAACCCGGACCCTAAACCGAGCCCTAACCCTAACACTAACCCTAACCCTAACCCATACCCTACGCCGTACCCGAAGCCCTCCCCGAACCCGTACCCTAAGCCGTACCCTAAGCCTAACCCTAAGCCTAATCCTAACCCTAGGCTACCCTTGACTGCTTCTGCCTCCAATAGATTTCCTAAGCACTACTGTTTTAAGGAATAGCTTAAAAAGAGAATCCTAATGTGATTTCTTTATAATGGGTGTGTTCCTTATCTTATCCTAGTGTCTAAACTCTTCTCCATTCCTGGACCCCCAAATAATATTCCTTTACGTGCTAAGGGGTATCTAGAGAGTGGGATAGGTTTAATAACTACCCTAACCCTAATGCGTACCCTAACCCTAACCCCTACCCTAACCCTAACACGTACCCTAATCCTAACCCCTACCCTAACCCTAACACGTACCCTAATCCTAACCCGTACCCTAAACCGAGCCCTAACCCTAACACTAACCCTAACCCTAACCCTAACCCATGCCCTACGCCGTACCCGAAGCCCTACCTGAACCCGTACCCTAAGCCGTACCCTAAGCCTAATCCTAAACCTAGGCTACCCTTGACTTCTTCTGCCTCCAATAGATTTCCTAAGCACTAGTGTTTTAAGGAACAGCTTAAAACGAGAATCCTAATGTGATTTCTTTATAATGGGTGTGTTCCTTATCTTATCCTAGTGTCTAAACTCTTCTCCATGCCTGGACCCACAAATAATATTCCTTTACGTGCTAAGGGGTATCTAGAGAGTGGGATAGTTTTAATAACTACCCTAACCCTAATGTGTACCCTAACCCTAACCCCTACCCTAACCCTAACACGTAACCTAAACCTAACCCGTACCCTAAACCGAGCCCTAACCCTAACACTAACCCTAAACCTAACCCTAACCCATACCCTACGCCGTACCCGAAGCCCTCCCCGAACCCGTACCCTAAGCCGTACCCTAAGCCTAACCCTAAGCCTAACCCTAACCCTAGGCAACCCTTGACTGCTTCTGCCTCCAATAGATTTCCTAAGCACTAGTGTTTTAAGGACCAGCATAAAAAGAGAATCCCAATGTGATTTCTTTGTAATGGGTGTGTTCCTTATCTTATCCTAGTGTCTAAACTCTTCTCCATGGCTGGACCCCCAAATAATATTCCTTCATGTGCTAAGGGGTATCGAGAGAGTGGGATAGGTTTAATCACTACCCTAACCCTAACGTGTACCCTAACCCTAACCCCTACCCTAACCCTAACACGTACCCTAATCCTAACCCGTACCCTAAACCGAGCCCTAACCCTAACACTAACCCTAACCCTAACCCTAACCCATACCCTACGCCGTACCCGAAGCCCTCCCCGAACCCGTACCCTAAGCCTAACCCTAAGCCTAACCCTAACCCTAGGCTACCCTTGACTGCTTCTGCCTCCAATAGATTTCCTAAGCACTAGTGTTTTAAGGAACAGCTTAAAACGAGAATCCTAATGTGATTTCTTTATAATGTGTGTGTTCCTTATATTATCTTAGTGTCTAAATTCTTCTTCATGGCTGGACCCCCAAATAATATTCCTTTACGTGCTACGGGGTATCTAGAGAGTGGGATAGGTTTAATAACTACCCTAACCCTAACGCGTACCCTAACCCTCACCCCTACGCTAACCCTAACACGTACCCTAATCCTAAACCGTACCCTAAACCGAGCCCTAACCCTAACACTAACCGTAACCCTAACCCTAACCCCTACCCTAACCCTAACACGTACCCTAATCCTAACCCGTACCCTAAACGGAGCCCTAACCCTAACACTAACCCTAACACTAACCCTAACCCATACCCTACGCCGTACCCGAAGCCCTCCCCGAACCCGTACCCTAAGCCGTACCCTAAGCCTAACCCTAAGCCTAACCCTAACCCTAGGCTACCCTTGACTGCTTCTGCCTCCAATAGATTTCCTAAGCACTAGTGTTTCAAGGAACAGCATAAAAAGGGATTCCTAATGTGATTTCTTTATACTGGGTGTGTTCCTTATCTTATCCTAGTGTCTAAACTCTTCTCCATGTCTGGCCCCCCAAATAATATTCCTTTACGTGCTAAGGGGTATCTAGAGAGTTGGATAGGTTTAATAACTACCCTAACCCTAACGCGTAACCTAACCCTCACCCCTACCCTAACCCTAACACGTACCCTAATCCTAAACCGTACCCTAAACCGAGCCCTAACCCTAACACTAACCGTAACCCTAACCCTAACCCATACCCTACGCCGTACCCGCAGCCCTCCCCGAACCCGTACCCTAAGCCGTACCCTAAGCCTAACCCTAAGCCTAACCCTAACCCTAGGCTACCCTTGACTGCTTCTGCCTCCAATAGATTTCCTATGCACTAGTGTTTTAAGGAACAGCTTAAAAAGAGAATCCTAATGTGATTTCTTTATAATGGGTGTGTTCCTTATCTTATCCTAGTGTCTAAACTCTTCTCCATTCCTGGACCCCCAAATAATATTCCTTTACGTGCTAAGGGGTATCTAGAGAGTGGGATAGGTTTAATAACTACCCTAACCCTAATGCGTACCCTAAGCCTAACCCCTACCCTAACCCTAACACGTACCCTAATCCTAACCCCTACCCTAACCCTAACACGTACCCTAATCCTAACACGTACCCTAAACCGAGCCCTAACCCTAACACTAACCCTAACCCTAACCCTAACCCATGCCCTACGCCGTACCCGAAGCCCTACCTGAACCCGTACCCTAAGCCGTACCCTAAGCCTAATCCTAAACCTAGGCTACCCTTGACTTCTTCTGCCTCCAATAGATTTCCTAAGCACTAGTGTTTTAAGGAACAGCTTAAAACGAGAATCCTAATGTGATTTCTTTATAATGGGTGTGTTCCTTATCTTATCCTAGTGTCTAAACTCTTCTCCATGCCTGGACCCACAAATAATATTCCTTTACGTGCTAAGGGGTATCTAGAGAGTGGGATAGGTTTAATAACTACCCTAACCCTACTGTGTACCCTAACCCTAACCCCTACCCTAACCCTAACACGTAACCTAAACCTAACCCGTACCCTAAACCGAGCCCTAACCCTAACACTAACCCTAAACCTAACCCTAACCCATACCCTACGCCGTACCCGAAGCCCTCCCCAAACCCGTACCCTAAGCCGTACCCTAAGCCTAACCCTAAGCCTAACCCTAACCCTAGGCAACCCTTGACTGCTTCTGCCTCCAATAGATTTCCTAAGCACTAGTGTTTTAAGGACCAGCATAAAAAGAGAATCCCAATGTGATTTCTTTGTAATGGGTGTGTTCCTTATCTTATCCTAGTGTCTAAACTCTTCTCCATGGCTGGACCCCCAAATAATATTCCTTCATGTGCTAAGGGGTATCGAGAGAGTGGGATAGGTTTAATCACTACCCTAACCCTAACGTGTACCCTAACCCTAACCCCTACCCTAACCCTAACACGTACCCTAATCCTAACCCGTACCCTAAACCGAGCCCTAACCCTAACACTAACCCTAACCCTAACCCTAACCCATACCCTACGCCGTACCCGAAGCCCTCCCCGAACCCGTACCCTAAGCCTAACCCTAAGCCTAACCCTAACCCTAGGCTACCGTTGACTGCTTCTGCCTCCAATAGATTTCCTAAGCACTAGTGTTTTAAGGAACAGCTTAAAACGAGAATCCTAATGTGATTTCTTTATAATGTGTGTGTTCCTTATATTATCTTAGTGTCTAAATTCTTCTCCATGGCTGGACCCCCAAATAATATTCCTTTACGTGCTACGGGGTATCTAGAGAGTGGGATAGGTTTAATAACTACCCTAACCCTAACGCGTACCCTAACCCTCACCCCTACGCTAACCCTAACACGTACCCTAATCCTAAACCGTACCCTAAACCGAGCCCTAACCCTAACACTAACCGTAACCCTAACCCTAACCCCTACCCTAACCCTAACACGTACCCTAATCCTAACCCGTACCCTAAACGGAGCCCTAACCCTAACACTAACCCTAACCCTAACCCTAACCCATACCCTATGCCGTACCCGAAGCCCTCCCCGAACCCGTACCCTAAGCCGTACCCTAAGCCTAACCCTAAGCCTAACCCTAACCCTAGGCTACCCTTGACTGCTTCTGCCTCCAATAGATTTCCTAAGCACTAGTGTTTTAAGGAACAGCTTAAAAAGAGAATCCTAAAGTGATTTCTCTATAATGGGTGTGTTCCTTATCTTTTCCTAGTGTCTAAACTCTTCTCCATGGCTGGACCCCCAAATAATATTCTTTTACGTGCTAAGGGGTAACTAGAGAGTGGGATAGGTTTAATAACTACCCTAACCCTAATGCGTACCCTAACGCTAACCCCTACCCTAACCCTAACACGTACCCTAATCCTAACCCGTACCCTAAACCGAGCCCTAACCCTAACACTAACCCTAACCCTAACCCTAACCCATACCCTACGCCGTACCCGAAGCCCTCCCCGAACCCCTACCCTAAACCATACCCTAAGCTTAACCCTAAGCCTAACCCTAACCCTAGGCTACCCTTGACTGCTTCTGCCTCCAATAGATTTCCTAAGCACTAGTGTTTTAAGGAACAGCTTAAAAAGAGAATCCTAATGTGATTTCTTTATAATGTGTGTGTTCCTTATATTATCTTAGTGTCTAAACTCTTCTCCATGGCTGGACCCCCAAATAATATTCCTTTACGTGCTAAGGGGTATCTAGAGAGTGGGACAGGTTTAATAACTACCCTAAGCCTAACGCGTACCCTAACCCTAACCCCTACCCTAACCCTAACACGTACCCTAATCCTAAACCGTACCCTAAACCGAGCCCTAACCCTAACACTAACCCTAATCCTAACCCTAACCCATACCCTACGCCGTACCCGAAGCCCTCCCCGAACCCGTACCCTAAGCCGTACCCTAAGCCTAACCCTAAGCCTAACCCTAACCCTAGGCTACCCTTGACTGCTTCTGCCTCCAATAGATTTCCTAAGCACTAGTGTTTTAAGGAACAGCTTAAAAAGAGAATCCTAATGTGATTTCTTTATAATGGGTGTGTTCCTTATCTTATCCTAGTGTCTAAACTCTTCTCCATGGCTGGACCCCCAAATAATATTCCTTTACGTCCTAAGGGGTATCTAGAGAGTGGGATAGGTTTAATAACTACCCTAACTCTAATGCGTACCCTAACCCTAACCCCTACCCTAACGCTATCACGTACCCTAAACCGAGCCCTAACCCTAACCCTAACACTAACCCTAACCCTAACACGTACCCTAATCCTAACCCGGACCCTAAACCGAGCCCTAACCCTAACACTAACCCTAACCCTAACCCATACCCTACGCCGTACCCGAAGCCCTCCCCGAACCCGTACCCTAAGCCGTACCCTAAGCCTAACCCTAAGCCTAACCCTAACCCTAGGCTACCCTTGACTGCTTCTGCCTCCAATAGATTTCCTAAGCACTAGTGTTTTAAGGAACAGCATAAAAAGGGAATCCTAATGTGATTTCTTTATAATGGGTGTGTTCCTTATCTTATCCTAGTGTCTAAACTCTTCTCCATGGCTGGCCCCCCAAATAATATTCCTTTACGTGCTAAGGGGTATCTAGAGAGTTGGATAGGTTTAATAACTACCCTAACCCTAACGCGTAACCTAACCCTCACCCCTACCCTAACCCTAACACGTACCCTAATCCTAAACCGTACCCTAAACCGAGCCCTAACCCTAACACTAACCGTAACCCTAACCCTAACCCATACCCTACGCCGTACCCGCAGCCCTCCCCGAACCCGTACCCTAAGCCGTACCCTAAGCCTAACCCTAAGCCTAACCCTAACCCTAGGCTACCCTTGACTGCTTCTGCCTCCAATAGATTTCCTAAGCACTAGTGTTTTAAGGAACAGCTTAAAAAGAGAATCCTAATGTGATTTCTTTATAATGGGTGTGTTCCTTATCTTATCCTAGTGTCTAAACTCTTTTCCATGGCTGGACCCCCAAATAATATTCCTTTATGTGCTAAGGGGTATCGAGAGAGTGGGATACGTTTAATCACTACCCTAACCCTAACGCGTATCCTAACGCTAACCCCTACCCTAACCCTAACACGTACCCTAATCCTAACCCGTACCCTAAACCGAGCCCTAACCGTAACACTAACCCTAACCCTAACCCTAACCCATACCCTACGCCGTACCCGAAGCCCTCCCCGAACCCGTACCCTAAGCCGTACCCTAAGCCTAACCCTAAGCCTAACCCTAACACTAGGCTACCCTTGACTGCTTCTACCTCCAATAGATTTCCTAAGCACTAGTGTTTTAAGGAACACCTTAAAAAGAGAATCCTAAAGTGATTTCTTTATAATGGGTGTGTTCCTTATCTAATCCTAGTGTCGAAACTCTTCTCCATGCCTGGACCCCCTAAATAATATTCCTTTACGTGCTAAGGGTTATCGAGAGAGTGGGACAGGTTTAATAACTACCCTAACCCTAACGCGTACCCTAAACCTTACCCCTACCCTAACCCTAACACGTACCCTAATCCTAACCCGTACCCTAAACCGAGCCCTAACCGTAACACTAACCCTAACCCTAACCCTAACCCATACCCTACGCCGTACCCGAAGCCCTCCCCGAACCCGTACCCTAAGCCTAACCCTAAGCCTAACCCTAACCCTAGGCTACCCTTGACTGCTTCTGCCTCCAATAGATTTCCTAAGCACTAGTGTTTTAAGGAACAGCTTAAAAAGAGAATCCTAATGTGATTTCTTTATAATGTGTGTGTTCCTTATATTATCTTAGTGTCTAAACTCTTCTCCATGGCTGGACCCCCAAATAATATTCCTTTACGTGCTAAGGGGTATCTAGAGAGTGGGATAGGTTTAATAACTACCCTAACCCTAACGCGTACCCTAACCCTAAACCCTACCCTAACCCTAACACGTACCCTAATCCTAAAGCGTACCCTAAACCGAGCCCTAACCCTAACACTAACCGTAACCCTAACCCTAACCCATACCCTACGCCGTACCCGAAGCCCTCCCCGAACACGTACCCTAAGCCTAACCCTAAGCCTAACCCTAACCATAGGCTACCCTTGACTGCTTCTGCCTCCAATAGATTTCCTAAGCACTAGTGTTTTAAGGAACAGCTTAAAAAGAGAATCCTAAAGTGATTTCTTTATAATGGGTGTGTTCCTTATCTAATCCTAGTTTTGAAACTCTTCTCCATGCCTGGACCCCCTAAATAATATTCCTTTACGTGCTAAGGGTTATCGAGAGAGTGTGACAGGTTTAATAACTACCCTAACCCTAACGCGTACCCTAACCCTAAACCCTAACCTAACCCTAACACGTACCCTAATCCTAACCCGTACCCTAAACCGAGCCCTAACCCTAACACTAACCCTAACCCTAACCCTAACCCATACCCTACGCCGTACCCGAAGCCCTCCCCGAACCCGTACCCTAAGCCTAACCCTAAGCCTAACCCTAACCCTAGGCTACCCTTGACTGCTTCTGCCTCCAATAGATTTCCTAAGCACTAGTGTTTTAAGGAACAGCTTAAAAAGAGAATCCTAATGTGATTTCTATATAATGTGTGTGTTCCTTATATTATCTTAGTGTCTAAACTCTTCTCCATGGCTGGACCCCCAAATAATATTCCTTTACGTGCTAAGGGGTATCTAGAGAGTGGGATAGGTTTAATAACTACCCTAACCCTAACACGTACCCTAACCCTAACCCCTACCCTAACCCTAACACGTATCCTAATCCTAAAGCGTACCCTAAACCGAGCCCTAACCCTAACACTAACCGTAAACCTAACCCTAACCCATACCCTACGCCGTACCCGAAGCCCTCCCCGAACACGTACCCTAAGCCGTACCGTAAGCCTAACCCTAAGCCTAACCCTAACCCTAGGCTACCCTTGACTGCTTCTGCCTCCAATACATTTCCTAAGCACTAGTGTTTTAAGGAACAGCTTAAAAACAGAATCCTAATGTGATTTCTTTATAATGTGTGTGTTCCTTATATTATCTTAGTGTCTAAAGTCTTCTCCATGGCTGGACCCCCAAATAATATTCCTTTACGTGCTAAGGGGTATCTAGAGAGTGGGATAGGTTTAATAACTACCCTAATCCTAACGCGTACCCTAACCCTAACCCCTACCCTAACCCTAACACGTACCCTAATCCTAACCCGTACCCTAAACCGAGCCCTAACCCTAACACTAACCCTAACCCTAACCCTAACCCATACCCTACGCCGTACCAGAAGCCCTCCCCGAACCCGTAACCTAAACCGTACCCTAAGCCTAACCCTAAGCCTAACCCTAACCCTAGGCTACCCTTGACTGCTTCTGCCTCCAATAGATTTCCTAAGAACTAGTGTTTTAAGGAACAGCTTAAAAAGAGAATCCTAATGTGATTTCTTTATAATGGGTGTGTTCCTTATCTTATCCTAGTGTCTAAACTCTTCTCCATGGCTGGACCCCTAAATAATATTCCTTTACGTGCTAAGGGGTAACTAGTGAGTGGGATAGGTTTAATAACTACCCTAACCCTAACGCGTACCCTAACGCTAACCCCTACCCTAACCCTAACACGTACCCTAATCCTAACCCGTACCCTAAACCGAGCCCTAACCCTAACACTAACCCTAACCCTAACCCTAACCCATACCCTACGCCGTACCCGAAGCCCTCCCCGAAAACGTACCCTAAGCCGTACCCTAAGCCTAACCCTAAGCCTAACCCTAACCCTAGGCTACCCTTGACTGCTTCTGCCTCCAATAGATTTCCTAAGCACTAGTGTTTTAAGGAACAGCTTAAAAAGAGAATCCTAATGTGATTTCTTTATAATGGGTGTGTTCCTTATCTAATCCTAGTGTCTAAACTATTCTCCATGGCTGGACCCCCAAATAATATTCCTTTATGTGCTAAGGGTTATCTAGAGAGTGGGATAGGTTTAATAACTACCCTACCCTAACGCGTACCCTAACCCTAACCCCTACCCTAACCCTAACACGTACCCTAATCCTAACCCGTACCCTAAACCGAGCCCTAACCCTAACACTAACCGTAACCATAACCCTAACCCATACCCTACGCCGTACCCGAAGCCCTCCCCGACCCGTACCCTAAGCCGTACCCTAAGCCTAACCCTAAGCCTAAGCCTAACCCTAGGCTACCCTTGACTGCTTCTGCCTCCAATAGATTTCCTAAGCACTAGTGTTTTAAGGAACAGCTTAAAAAGAGAATCCTAATGTGATTTCTTTATAATGTGTGTGTTCCTTATATTATCTTAGTGTCTAAACTCTTCTCCATTGGTGGACCCCCAAATAATATTCCTTTACGTGCTAAGGGGTATCTAGAGAGTGGGATAGGTTTAATAACTACCCTACGCCTAACGCGTACCCTAACCCTAACCCCTACCCTAACCCTAACACGTACCCTAATCCTAAACCGTACCCTAAACCGAGCCCTAACCCTAACACTAACCCTAACCCTAACCCTAACCCATACCCTACGCCGTACCCGAAGCCCTCCCCGAAAACGTACCCTAAGCCGTACCCTAAGCCTAACCCTAAGCCTAACCCTAACCCTAGGCTACCCTTGACTGCTTCTGCCTCCAATAGATTTCCTAAGTACTAGTGTTTTAAGGAACAGCTTAAAAAGAGAATCCTAATGTGATTTCTTTATAATGTGTGTGTTCCTTATATTATCTTAGTGTCTAAACTCTTCTCCATGGCTGGACCCCCAAATAATATTCCTTTACGTGCTAAGGGGTATCTAGAGAGTGGGATAGGTTTAATAACTAACCTAAGCCTAACGCGTACCCTAACCCTAACCCCTACCCTAACCCTAACACGTACCCTAATCCTAACCCGTACCCTAAACCGAGCCCTAACCCTAACACTAACCCTAACCCTAACCCTAACCCATACCCTACGCCGTACCCGAAGCCCTCCCCGAACCCGTACCCTAAGCCGTACCCTAAGCCTAACCCTAAGCCTAACCCTAACCCTAGGCTACCCTTGACTGCTTCTGCCTCCAATAGATTTCCTAAGCACTAGTGTTTTAAGGAACAGCTTAAAAAGAGAATCCTAAAGTGATTTCTTTATAATGGGTGTGTTCCTTATCTTATCCTAGTGTCTAAACTCTTCTCCATGGCTGGACCCCCAAATAATATTCCTTTACGTGCTAAGGGGTAACTAGAGAGTGGGATAGGTTTAATAACTACCCTAACCCTAACGAGTACCCTAACGCTAACCCCTACCCTAACCCTAACACGTACCCTAATCCTAACCCGTACCCTAAACCGAGCCCTAACCCTAACACTAACCCTAACCCTAACCCTAACCCATACCCTACGCCGTACCCGAAGCCCTCCCCGAACCCCTACCCTAAACCGTACCCTAAGCCTAACCCTAAGCCTAACCCTAACCGTAGGCTACCCTTGACTGCTTCTGCCTCCAATAGATTTCCTAAGCACTAGTGTTTTAAGGAACAGCTTAAAAAGAGAATACTAATGTGATTTCTTTATAATGTGTGTGTTCCTTATATTATCTTAGTGTCTAAACTCTTCTCCATTGGTGGACCCCCAAATAATATTCGTTTACGTGCTAAGGGGTATCTAGAGTGTGGGATAGGTTGAATCACTACCCTAACCGTAACGCGTACCCTAACCCTAACCCCTACCCTAACCCTAACACGTACCCTAATCCTAACCCGTAACTTAAACCGAGCCCTAACCCTAACACTAACCCTAACCCTAACCCTAACCCATACCCTACGCCGTACCCGAAGCCCTCCCCGAAAACGTACCGTAAGCCGTACCCTAAGCCTAACCCTAAGCCTAACCCTAACCCTAGGCTACCCTTGAATGCTTCTGCCTCCAATAGATTTCCTAAGTACTAGTGTTTTAAGGAACAGCTTAAAAAGAGAATCCTAATGTGATTTCTTTATAATGTGTGTGTTCCTTATATTATCTTAGTGTCTAAACTCTTCTCCATGGCTGGACCCCCAAATAATATTCCTTTACGTGCTAAGGGGTATCTAGAGAGTGGGATAGGTTTAATAACTACCCTAAGCCTAACGCGTACCCTAACCCTAACCCCTACCCTAACCCTAACACGTACCCTAATCCTAACCCGTACCCTAAACGGAGCCCTAACCCTAACACTAACCCTAACCCTAACCCTAACCCATACCCTACGCCGTACCCGAAGCCCTCCCCGATCCCGTACCCTAAGCCGTACCCTAAGCCTAACCCTAAGCCTAACCCTAACCCTAGGCTACCCTTGACTGCTTCTGCCTCCAATAGATTTCCTAAGCACTAGTGTTTTAAGGAACAGCATAAAAAGGGAATCCTAATGTGATTTCTTTATAATGGGTGTGTTCCTTATCTTATCCTAGTGTCTAAACTCTTCTCCATGGCTGGCCCCCCAAATAATATTCCTTTACGTGCTAAGGGGTATCTAGAGAGTTGGATAGGTTTAATAACTACCCTAACCCTAACGCGTAACCTAACCCTCACCCCTACCCTAACCCTAACACCTACCCTAATCCTAAACCGTACCCTAAACCGAGCCCTAACCCTAACACTAACCGTAACCCTAACCCTAACCCATACCCTACGCCGTACCCGCAGCCCTCCCCGAACCCGTACCCTAAGATGTACCCTAAGCCTAACCCTAAGCCTAACCCTAACCCTAGGCTACCCTTGACTGCTTCTGCCTCCAATAGATTTCCTAAGCACTAGTGTTTTAAGGAACAGCTTAAGAAGAGAATCCTAAAGTGATTTCTTTATAATGGGTGTGTTCCTTATCTAATCCTAGTGTCGAAACTCTTCTCCATGCCTGGACCCCCTAAATAATATTCCTTTACGTGCTAAGGGTTATCGAGAGAGTGGGACAGGTTTAATAACTACCCTAACCCTAACGCGTACCCTAACCCTAACCCCTACCCTAACCCTAACACGTACCCTAATCCTAACCCGTACCCTAAACCGAGCCCTAACCCTAACACTAACCCTAACCCTAACCCTAACCCATACCCTACGCCGTACCCGAAGCCCTCCCCGAACCCGTACCCTAAGCCTAACCCTAAGCCTAACCCTAACCCTAGGCTACCCTTGACTGCTTCTGCCTCCAACAGATTTCCTAAGCACTAGTGTTTTAAGGAACAGCTTAAAAAGAGAATCCTAATGTGATTTCTTTATAATGTGTGTGTTCCTTATATTATCTTAGTGTCTAAACTCTTCTCCATGGCTGGACCCCCAAATAATATTCCTTTACGTGCTAAGGGGTATCTAGAGAGTGGGATAGGTTTAATAACTACCCTAACCCTAACGCGTACCCTAACCCTAAACCCTACCCTAACCCTAACACGTACCATAATCCTAAAGCGTACCCTAAACCGAGCCCTAACCCTAACACTAACCGTAACCCTAACCCTAAACCATACCCTACGCCGTACCCCAAGCCCTCCCCGAACACGTACCCTAAGCCGTACCCTAAGCCTAACCCTAAGCCTAACCCTAACCCTAGGCTACCCTTGACTGCTTCTGCCTCCAATAGATTTCCTAAGCACTAGTGTTTTAAGGAACAGCTTAAAAAGAGAATCCTAATGTGATTTCTTTATAATGTGTGTGTTCCTTATATTATCTTAGTGTCTAAAGTCTTCTCCATGGCTGGACCCCCAAATAATATTCCTTTACGTGCTAAGGGGTATCTAGAGAGTGGGATAGGTTTAATAACTACCCTAAGCCTAACGCGTACCCTAACCCTAACCCCTACCCTAACCCTAACACGTACCCTAATCCTAACCCGTACCCTAAACCGAGCCCTAACCCTAACACGAACGCTAACACTAACCCTAACCCATACCCTACGCCGTACCCGAAGCCCTCCCCGAACCCGTACCCTATGCCGTACCCTAAGCCTAACCCTAAGCCTAACCCTAACCCTAGGCTACCCTTGACTGCTTCTGCCTCCAATAGATTTCCTAAGCACTAGTGTTTTAAGGAACAGCTTAAAAAGAGAATCCTAATGTCATTTCTTTATAATGGGTGTGTTCCTTATCTTATCCTAGTGTCTAAACTCTTCTCCATGGCTGGACCCCCAAATAATATTCCTTTACGTGCTAAGGGGTAACTAGTGAGTGGGATAGGTTTAATAACTACCCTAACCCTAACGCATACCCTAACGCTAAGCCCTACCCTAACCCTAACACGTACCCTAATCCTAACCCGTACCCTAAACCGAGCCCTAACCCTAACACTAACCCTAACCCTAACCCTAACCCATACCCTACGCCGTACCCGAAGCCCTCCCCGAACCCGTACCCTAAGCCTTACCCTAAACCTAACCCTAAGCCTAACCCTAACCCTAGGCTACCCTTGACTGCTTCTGCCTCCAATAGATTTCCTAAGCACTAGTGTTTTAAGGAACAGCTTAAAAAGAGAATCCTAAAGTGATTTCTTTATAATGGGTGTGTTCCTTATCTAATCCTAGTTTTGAAACTCTTCTCCATGCCTGGACCCCCTAAATAATATTCCTTTACGTGCTAAGGGTTATCGAGAGAGTGGGACAGGTTTAATAACTACCCTAACCCTAACGCGTACCCTATCCCTAACCCCTACCCTAACCCTAACACGTACCCTAATCTTAACCCGTACCCTAAACCGAGCCCTAACCCTAACAGTAACCCTAACCCTAACCCTAACCCATACCCTAGGCCGTACCCGAAGCCCTCCCCGAACCCCTACCCTAAACCGTACCCTAAGCCTAACCCTAAGCCTAACCCTAACCCTAGGCTACCCTTGACTGCTTCTGCCTCCAATAGATTTCCTAAGCACTAGTGTTTTAAGGAACAGCTTAAAAAGAGAATACTAATGTGATTTCTTTATAATGTGTGTGTTCCTTATATTATCTTAGTGTCTAAACTCTTCTCCATTGGTGGACCCCCAAATAATATTCCTTTACGTGCTAAGGGGTATCTAGAGAGTGGGATAGGTTTAATCACTACCCTAACCGTAACGCGTACCCTAACCCTAACCCCTACCCTAACCCTAACACGTACCCTAATCCTAATCCGTAACTTAAACCGAGCCCTAACCCTAACACTAACCCTAACCCTAACCCTAACCCATACCCTACGCCGTACCCGAAGCCCTCCCCGAAAACGTACCCTAAGCCGTACCCTAAGCCTAAACCTAAGCCTAACCCTAACCCTAGGCTACCCTTGACTGCTTCTGCCTCCAATAGATTTCCTAAGTACTAGTGTTTTAAGGAACAGCTTAAAAAGAGAATCCTAATGTGATTTCTTTATAATGTGTGTGTTCCTTATATTATCTTAGTGTCTAAAGTCTTCTCCATGGCTGGACCCCCAAATAATATTCCTTTATGTGCTAAGGGGTATCGAGAGAGTGGGATAGGTTTAATAACTAACCTAACCCTAACGTGTACCCTAAACCTAACCCCTACCCTAACCCTAACACGTACCCTAATCCTAACCCGTACCCTAAACCGAGCCCTAACCCTAACACTAACCCTAACCCTAACCCTAACCCATACCCTACGCCGTGCCCGAAGCCCTCCCCGAACACGTACCCTAAGCCGTACCCTAAGCCTAACCCTAAGCCTAACCCCAACCCTAGGCTACCCTTGACTGCTTCTGCATCCAATAGATTTCCTAAGCACTAGTGTTTTAAGGAACAGCTTAAAACGAGAATCCTAATGTGATTTCTTTATAATGGGTGTGTTCCTTATCTTATCCTAGTGTCTAAACTCTTCTCCATCCCTGGACCCCCAAATAATATTCCTTTACGTGCTAAGGGGTATCTAGAGAGTGGGATAGGTTTAATAACTACCCTAAGCCTAACGCGTACCCTAACCCTAACCCCTACCCTAACCCTAACACGTACCCTAATCCTAAAACGTACCCTAAACCGAGCCCTAACCCTAACACTAACCATAACCCTAACCCTAACCCATACCCTACGCCGTACCCGAAGCCCTCCCCGAACCCGTACCATAAGCCTAACCCTAAGCCTAACCCTAACCCTAGGCTACCCTTGACTGCTTCTGCCTCCAATAGATTTCCTAAGCACTAGTGTTTTAAGGAACAGCTTAAAAAGAGAATCCTAATGTGATTTCTTTATAATGTGTGTGTTCCTTATATTATCTTAGTGTCTAAACTCTTCTCCATGGCTGGACCCCCAAATAATATTCCTTTACGTGCTAAGGGGTATCTAGAGAGTGTGATAGGTTTAATAACTACCCTAACCCTAACGCGTACCCTAACCCTAAACCCTACCCTAACCCTAACACGTACCCTAATCCTAAAGCGTACCCTAAGCCGAGCCCTAACCCTAACACTAACTGTAACCCTAACCCTAACCCATACCCTACGCCGTACCCCAAGCCCTCCCCGAACACGTACCCTAAGCCGTACCCTAAGCCTAACCCTAAGCCTAACCGTAACCCTAGGCTACTCTTGACTGCTTCTGCCTCCAATAGATTTCCTAAGCACTAGTGTTTTAAGGAACAGCTTAAAAAGAGAATCCTAATGTGATTTCTTTATAATGTGTGTGTTCCTTATATTATCTTAGTGTCTAAACTCTTCTCCATGGCTGGACCCCCAAATAATATTCCTTTACGTGCTAAGGGGTAACTAGTGAGTGGAATAGGTTTAATAACTACCCTAACCCTAACGCATACCCTAACGCTAAGCCCTACCCTAACCCTAACACGTACCCTAATCCTAACCCGTACCCTAAACCGAGCCCTAACCCTAAAACTAACCCTAACCCTAACCCTAACCCATACCCTACGCCGTACCCGAAGCCCTCCCCGAACCCGTACCCTAAGCCTTACCCTAAACCTAACCCTAAGCCTAACCCTAACACTAGGCTACCCTTGACTGCTTCTGCCTCCAATAGATTTCCTAAGCACTAGTGTTTTAAGGAACAGCTTAAAAAGAGAATCCTAAAGTGATTTCTTTATAATGGGTGTGTTCCTTATCTAATCCTAGTTTTGAAACTCTTCTCCATGCCTGGACCCCCTAAATAATATTCCTTTACGTGCTAAGGGTTATCGAGAGAGTGGGACAGGTTTAATAACTACCCTAACCCTAACGCGTACCCTAACCCTAACCCCTACCCTAACCCTAACACGTACCCTAATCCTAACCCGTACCCTAAACCGAGCCCTAACCCTAACACTAACCCTAACCCTAACCCTAACCCATACCCTACGCCGTACCCGAAGCCCTCCCCGAACCCGTACCCTAAGCCTAACCCTAAGCCTAACCCTAACCCTAGGCTACCCTTGACTGCTTCTGCCTCCAATAGATTTCCTAAGCACTAGTGTTTTAAGGAACAGCTTAAAAAGAGAATCCTAATGTGATTTCTTTATAATGTGTGTGTTCCTTATATTATCTTAGTGTCTAAACTCTTCTCCATGGCTGGACCCCCAAATAATATTCCTTTACGTGCTAAGGGGTATCTAGAGAGTGGGATAGGTTGAATAACTACCCTAACCCTAACGCGTACCCTAACCCTAAACCCTACCCTAACCCTAACACGTACCCTAATCCTAAAGCGTACCCTAAACCGAGCCCTAACCCTAACACTAACCGTAACCCTATCCCTAACCCATACCCTACGCCGTACCCGAAGCCCTCCCCGAACACGTACCCTAAGCCGTACCCTAAGCCTAACCTAAGCCTAACCCTAACCCTAGGCTACCCTTGACTGCTTCTGCCTCCAATAGATTTCCTAAGCACTAGTGTTTTAAGGAACAGCTTAAAAAGAGAATCCTAAAGTGATTTCTTTATAATGGGTGTGTTCCTTATCTTATCCTAGTGTCTAAACTCTTCTCCATGGCTGGACCCCCAAATAATATTCCTTTACGTGCTAAGGGGTAACTAGTGAGTGGGATAGGTTTAATAACTACCCTAACCCTAACGCGTACCCTAACGCTAACCCCTACCCTAACCCTAACACGTACCCTAATCCTAACCCGTACCCTAAACCGAGCCCTAACCCTAACACTAACCCTAACCCTAACCCTAACCCATACCCTACGCCGTACCCGAAGCCCTCCCCGAAAACGTACCCTAAGCCGTACCCTAAGCCTAACCCTAAGCCTAACCCTAACCCTAGGCTACCCTTGACTGCTTCTGCCTCCAATATATTTCCTAAGCACTAGTGTTTTAAGAAACAGCTTAAAAAGAGAATCCTAATGTGATTTCTTTATAATGGGTGTGTTCCTTATCTAATCCTAGTGTCTAAACTCTTCTCCATGGCTGGACCACCAAATAATATTCCTTTATGTGCTAAGGGGTATCTAGAGAGTGGGATAGGTTTAATAACTACCCTAACCCTAACGCGTACCCTAACCCTAACCCCTACCCTAACCCTAACACGTACCCTAATCCTAAACCGTACCCTAAACCGAGCCCTAACCCTAACACTAACCGTAACCATAACCCTAACCCATACCCTACGCCGTACCCGAAGCCCTCCCCGAACCCGTACCCTAAGCCGTACCCTAAGCCTAACCCTAACCCTAGGCTACCCTTGACTGCTTCTGCCTCCAATAGATTTCCTAAGCACTAGTGTTTTAAGGAACAGCTTAAAAAGAGAATCCTAATGTGATTTCTTTATAATGTGTGTGTTCCTTATATTATCTTAGTGTCTAAACTCTTCTCCATGGCTGGAACCCCAAATAATATTCCTTTACGTGCTAAGGGGTATCTAGAGAGTGGGATAGGTTTAATAACTACCCTAACCCTAACGCGTACCCTAACCCTAACCCCTTCCCTAACCCTAACACGTACCCTAATCCTAAACCGTACCGTAAACCGAGCCCTAACCCTAACACTAACCGTAACCCTAACCCTAACCCATACCCTACGCCGTACCCGAAGCCCTCCCCGAACACGTACCCTAAGCCGTACCCTAAGCATAAACCTAAGCCTAACCCTATCCCTAGGCTACCCTTGACTGCTTCTGCCTCCAATACATTTCCTAAGCACTAGTGTTTTAAGGAACAGCTTAAAAAGAGAATCCTAATGTGATTTCTTTATAATGTGTGTGTTCCTTATATTATCTTAGTGTCTAAACTCTTCTCCATGGCTGGACCCCCAAATAATATTACTTTACGTGCTAAGGGGTATCTAGAGAGTGGGATAGGTTAATAACTACCCTAAGCCTAACGCGTACCCTAACCCTAACCCCTACCCTAACCCTAACACGTACCCTAATCCTAAACCGTACCCTAAACAGAGCCCTAACCCTAACACTAACCCTAACCCTAACCCTAACCCATACCCTACGCCGTACCCGAAGCCCTCCCCGAACCCGTACCCTAAGCCGTACCCTAAGCCTAACCCTAAGCCTAACCCTAACCCTAGGCTACCCTTGACTGCTTCTGCCTCCAATAGATTTCCTAAGCACTAGTGTTTTAAGGAACAGCTTAAAAAGAGAATCCTAAAGTGATTTCTTTATAATGGGTGTGTTCCTTATCTTATCCTAGTGTCTAAACTCTTCTCCATGGCTGGACCCCCAAATAATATTCCTTTACGTGCTAAGGGGTATCTAGAGAGTGGGATAGGTTTAATAACTACCCTAACCCTAACGCGTACCCTAACCCTAAACCCTACCCTAACCCTAACACGTACCCTAATCCTAAAGCGTACCCTAAGCCGAGCCCTAACCCTAACACTAACTGTAACCCTAACCCTAACCCATACCCTACGCCGTACCCCAAGCCCTCCCCGAACACGTACCCTAAGCCGTACCCTAAGCCTAACCCTAAGCCTAACCGTAACCCTAGGCTACTCTTGACTGCTTCTGCCTCCAATAGATTTCCTAAGCACTAGTGTTTTAAGGAACAGCTTAAAAAGAGAATCCTAATGTGATTTCTTTATAATGTGTGTGTTCCTTATATTATCTTAGTGTCTAAACTCTTCTCCATGGCTGGACCCCCAAATAATATTCCTTTACGTGCTAAGGGGTAACTAGTGAGTGGAATAGGTTTAATAACTACCCTAACCCTAACGCATACCCTAACGCTAAGCCCTACCCTAACCCTAACACGTACCCTAATCCTAACCCGTACCCTAAACCGAGCCCTAACCCTAACACTAACCCTAACCCTAACCCTAACCCATACCCTACGCCGTACCCGAAGCCCTCCCCGAACCCGTACCCTAAGCCTTACCCTAAACCTAACCCTAAGCCTAACCCTAACCCTAGGCTACCCTTGACTGCTTCTGCCTCCAATAGATTTCCTAAGCACTAGTGTTTTAAGGAACAGCTTAAAAAGAGAATCCTAAAGTGATTTCTTTATAATGGGTGTGTTCCTTATCTAATCCTAGTTTTGAAACTCTTCTCCATGCCTGGACCCCCTAAATAATATTCCTTTACGTGCTAAGGGTTATCGAGAGAGTGGGACAGGTTTAATAACTACCCTAACCCTAACGCGTACCCTAACCCTAACCCCTACCCTAACCCTAACACGTACCCTAATCCTAACCCGTACCCTAAACCGAGCCCTAACCCTAACACTAACCCTAACCCTAACCCTAACCCATACCCTACGCCGTACCCGAAGCCCTCCCCGAACCCGTACCCTAAGCCTAACCCTAAGCCTAACCCTAACCCTAGGCTACCCTTGACTGCTTCTGCCTCCAATAGATTTCCTAAGCACTAGTGTTTTAAGGAACAGCTTAAAAAGAGAATCCTAATGTGATTTCTTTATAATGTGTGTGTTCCTTATATTATCTTAGTGTCTAAACTCTTCTCCATGGCTGGACCCCCAAATAATATTCCTTTACGTGCTAAGGGGTATCTAGAGAGTGGGATAGGTTGAATAACTACCCTAACCCTAACGCGTACCCTAACCCTAAACCCTACCCTAACCCTAACACGTACCCTAATCCTAAAGCGTACCCTAAACCGAGCCCTAACCCTAACACTAACCGTAACCCTATCCCTAACCCATACCCTACGCCGTACCCGAAGCCCTCCCCGAACACGTACCCTAAGCCGTACCCTAAGCCTAACCTAAGCCTAACCCTAACCCTAGGCTACCCTTGACTGCTTCTGCCTCCAATAGATTTCCTAAGCACTAGTGTTTTAAGGAACAGCTTAAAAAGAGAATCCTAATGTGATTTCTTTATAATGTGTGTGTTCCTTATATTATCTTAGTGTCTAAAGTCTTCTCCATGGCTGGACCCCCAAATAATATTCCTTTACGTGCTAAGGGGTATCTAGAGAGTGGGATAGGTTTAATAACTACCCTAAGCCTAACGCGTACCCTAACCCTAACCCCTACCCTAACCCTAACACGTACCCTAATCCTAACCCGTACCCTAAACCGAGCCCTAACCCTAACACTAACGCTAACCCTAACCCTAACCCATACCCTACGCCGTACCCGAAGCCCTCCCCGAACCCGTACCCTAAGCCGTACCCTAAGCCTAACCCTAAGCCTAACCCTAACCCTAGGCTACCCTTGACTGCTTCTGCCTCCAATAGATTTCCTAAGCACTAGTGTTTTAAGGAACAGCTTAAAAACAGAATCCTAATGTGATTTCTTTATAATGGGTGTGTTCCTTATCTTATCCTAGTGTCTAAACTCTTCTCCATGGCTGGACCCCCAAATAATATTCCTTTACGTGCTAAGGGGTAACTAGTGAGTGGGATAGGTTTAATAACTACCCTAACCCTAACGCATAACCTAACGCTAACCCCTACCCTAACCCTAACACGTACCCTAATCCTAACCCGTACCATAAACCGAGCCCTAACCCTAACACTAACCCTAACCCTAACCCTAACCCATACCCTACGCCGTACCCGAAGCCCTCCCCGAACCCCTACCCTAAGCCTTACCCTTAACCTAACCCTAAGCCTAACCCTAACCCTAGGCTACCCTTGACTGCTTCTGCCTCCAATACATTTCCTAAGCACTAGTGTTTTAAGGAACAGCTTAAAAAGAGAATCCTAATGTGATTTCTTTATAATGTGTGTGTTCCTTATATTATCTTAGTGTCTAAACTCTTCTCCATGGCTGGACCCCCAAATAATATTACTTTACGTGCTAAGGGGTATCTAGAGAGTGGGATAGGTTTAATAACTACCCTAAGCCTAACGCGTACCCTAACCCTAACCCCTACCCTAACCCTAACACGTACCCTAATCCTAAACCGTACCCTAAACAGAGCCCTAACCCTAACACTAACCCTAACCCTAACCCTAACCCATACCCTACGCCGTACCCGAAGCCCTCCCCGAACCCGTACCCTAAGCCGTACCCTAAGCCTAACCCTAAGCCTAACCCTAATCCTAGGCTACCCTTGACTGCTTCTGCCTCCAATAGATTTCCTAAGCACTAGTGTTTTAAGGAACAGCTTAAAAAGAGAATCCTAAAGTGATTTCTTTATAATGGGTGTGTTCCTTATCTTATCCTAGTGTCTAAACTCTTCTCCATGGCTGGACCCCCAAATAATATTCCTTTACGTGCTAAGGGGTAACTAGAGAGTGGGATAGGTTTAATAACTACCCTAACCCTAACGCGTACCCTAACGCTAACCCCTACCCTAACCCTAACACGTACCCTAATCCTAACCCGTACCCTAAACCGAGCCCTAACCCTAACACTAACCCTAACCCTAACCCTAACCCATACCCTACGCCGTACCCGAAGCCCTCCCCGAACCCCTACCCTAAACCGTACCCTAAGCCTAACCCTAAGCCTAACCCTAACCCTAGGCTACCCTTGACTGCTTCTGCCTCCAATAGATTTCCTAAGCACTAGTGTTTTAAGGAACAGCTTAAAAAGAAAATACTAATGTGATTTCTTTATAATGTGTGTGTTCCTTATATTATCTTAGTGTCTAAACTCTTCTCCATTGGTGGACCCCCAAATAATATTCCTTTACGTGCTAAGGGGTATCTAGAGAGTGGGATAGGTTTAATCACTACCCTAACCGTAACGCGTACCCTAACCCTAACCCCTACCCTAACCCTAACACGTACCCTAATCCTAACCCGTAACTTAAACCGAGCCCTAACCCTAACACTAACCCTAACCCTAACCCTAACCCATACCCTACGCCGTACCCGAAGCCCTCCCCGAAAACGTACCCTAAGCCGTACCCTAAGCCTAACCCTAAGCCTAACCCTAACCCTAGGCTACCCTTGACTGCTTCTGCCTCCAATAGATTTCCTAAGTACTAGTGTTTTAAGGAACAGCTTAAAAAGAGAATCCTAATGTGATTTCTTTATAATGTGTGTGTTCCTTATATTATCTTAGTGTCTAAACTCTTCTCCATGGCTGGACCCCCAAATAATATTCCTTTACGTGCTAAGGGGTATCTAGAGAGTGGGATAGGTTTAATAACTACCCTAAGCCTAACGCGTACCCTAACCCTAACCCCTACCCTAACCCTAACACGTACCCTAAACCTAACCCGTATCCTAAACCGAGCCCTAACCCTAACACTAACCCTAACCCTAACCCTAACCCATACCCTACGCCGTACCCGAAGCCCTCCCCGAACCCGTACCCTAAGCCGTACCCTAAGCCTAACCCTAAGCCTAACCCTAACCCTAGGCTACCCTTGACTGCTTCTGCCTCCAATAGATTTCCTAAGCACTAGTGTTTTAAGGAACAGCTTAAAAAGAGAATCCTAATGTGATTTCTTTATAATGGGTGTGTTCCTTATCTTATCCTAGTGTCTAAACTCTTCTCCATGCCTGGACCCCCAAATAATATTCCTTTACGTGCTAAGGGGAATCTAGAGAGTGGGATAGGTTTAATAACTACCCTAAACCTAATGTGTACCCTAACCCTAACCCCTACCCTAACCCTAACACGTAACCTAAACCTAACCCGTACCCTAAACGGAGCCCTAACCCTAACACTAACCCTAACACTAACACTAACCCATACCCTACGCCGTAAACGAACCCCTCCCCGAACCCGTACCCTAAGCCGTACCCTAAGCCTAACCCCAAGCCTAAACCTAACCCTAGGCTACCCTTGACTTCTTCTGCCTCCAATAGATTTCCTAAGCACTAGTGTTTTAAGGAACAGCTTAAACAGAGAATCCTAATGTGATTTCTTTATAATGTGTGTGTTCCTTATATTATCTTAGTGTCTAAACTCTTCTCCATGGCTGAACCCCCAAATAATATTCCTTTACGTGCTAAGGGGTATCTAGAGAGTGGGATAGGTTTAATAACTACCCTAACTCTAATGCGTACCCTAACCCTAAACCCGACCCTAACGCTAACACGTACCCTAAACCGAGCCCTAACCCTAACACTAACAATAACCCTAACCCTAACCCATACCCTACGCTGTACCCGAAGCCCTCACCGAACCCGTACCCTAAGCCGTACCCTAAGCCTAACCCTAAGCCTAACCCTAACCCTAGGCTACCCTTGACTGCTTCTGCCTCCAATAGATTTCCTAAGCACTAATGTTTTAAGGAACAGCTTAAAAAGAGAATCCTAATGTGATTTCTTTATAATGTGTGTGTTCCTTATATTATCTTAGTGTCTAAACTCTTCTCCATTGGTGGACCCCCAAATAATATTCCTTTACGTGCTAAGGGGTATCTAGAGAGTGGGATAGGTTTAATAACTAGCCTAACCCTAACGCGTACCCTAACCCTAAACCCTACCATAACCCTAACACGTACCCTAATCCTAAAGCGTACCCTAAACCGAGCCCTAACCCTAACACTAACTGTAACCCTAACCCTAACCCATACCCTACGCCGTACCCGAAGCCCTCCCCGAACACGTACCCTAAGCCGTACCCTAAGCCTAACCCTAAGCCTAACCCTAACCCTAGGCTACCCTTGACTGCTTCTGCCTCCAATAGATTTCCTAAGCACTAGTGTTTTAAGGAACAGCTTAAAAAGAGAATCCTAATGTGATTTCTTTATAATGTGTGTGTTCCTTATATTATCTTAGTGTCTAAAGTCTTCTCCATGGCTGGACCCCCAAATAATATTCCTTTACGTGCTAAGGGGTATCTAGAGAGTGGGATAGGTTTAATAACTACCCTAAGCCTAACGCGTACCCTAACCCTAACCCCTACCCTAACCCTAACACGTACCCTAATCCTAACCCGTACCCTAAACCGAGCCCTAACCCTAACACTAACGCTAACCCTAACCCTAACCCATACCCTACGCCGTACCCGAAGCCCTCCCCGAACCCGTACCCTAAGCCGTACCCTAAGCCTAACCCTAAGCCTAACCCTAACCCTAGGCTACCCTTGACTGCTTCTGCCTCCAATAGATTTCCTAAGCACTAGTGTTTTAAGGAACAGCTTAAAAAGAGAATCCTAATGTGATTTCTTTATAATGGGTGTGTTCCTTATCTTATCCTAGTGTCTAAACTCTTCTCCATGGCTGGACCCCCAAATAATATTCCTTTACGTGCTAAGGGGTAACTACTGAGTGGGATAGGTTTAATAACTACCCTAACCCTAACGCATACCCTAACGCTAACCCCTACCCTAACCCTAACACGTACCCTAAACCTAACCCGTACCCTAAACCGAGCCCTAACCCTAACACTAACCCTAACCCTAACCCTAACCCATACCCTACGCCGTACCCGAAGCCCTCCCCGAACCCGTACCCTAAGCCGTACCCTAAGCCTAACCCTAAGCCTAACCCTAACCCTAGGCTACCCTTGACTGCTTCTGCCTCCAATAGATTTCCTAAGCACTAGTGTTTTAAGGAACAGCTTAAAAAGAGAATCCTAAAGTGATTTCTTTATACTGGGTGTGTTCCTTATCTTATCCTAGTGTCTAAACACTTCTCCATGGCTGGACCCCCAAATAATATTCCTTTACGTGCTAAGGGTTAACTAGAGAGTGGGATAGGTTTAATAACTACCCTAACCCTAACGCGTACCCTAACGCTAACCCCTACCCTAACCCTAACACGTACCCTAATCCTAACCCGTACCCTAAACCGAGCCCTAACCCTAACACTAACCCTAACCCTAACCCTAACCCATACCCTACGCCGTACCCGAAGCCCTCCCCGAACCCCTACCCTAAACCGTACCCTAAGCCTAACCCTAAGCCTAACCCTAACCCTAGGCTACCCTTGACTGCTTCTGCCTCCAGTAGATTTCCTAAGCACTAGTGTTTTAAGGAACAGCTTAAAAAGAGAATCCTAATGTGATTTCTTTATAATGTGTGTGTTCCTTATATTATCTTAGTGTCTAAACTCTTCTCCATGGCTGGACCCCCAAATAATATTCCTTTACGTGCTAAGGGGTATCTAGAGAGTGGGATAGGTTTAATAACTACCCTAAGCCTAACGCGTACCCTAACCCTAACCCCTACCCTAACCCTAACACGTACCCTAAACCTAACCCGTATCCTAAACCGAGCCCTAACCCTAACACTAACCCTAACCCTAACCCTAACCCATACCCTACGCCGTACCCGAAGCCCTCCCCGAACCCGTACCCTAAGCCGTACCCTAAGCCTAACCCTAAGCCTAACCCTAACCCTAGGCTACCCTTGACTGCTTCTGCCTCCAATAGATTTCCTAAGCACTAGTGTTTTAAGGAACAGCTTAAAAAGAGAATCCTAATGTGATTTCTTTATAATGGGTGTGTTCCTTATCTTATCCTAGTGTCTAAACTCTTCTCCATGCCTGGACCCCCAAATAATATTCCTTTACGTGCTAAGGGGAATCTAGAGAGTGGGATAGGTTTAATAACTACCCTAAACCTAATGTGTACCCTAACCCTAACCCCTACCCTAACCCTAACACGTAACCTAAACCTAACCCGTACCCTAAACGGAGCCCTAACCCTAACACTAACCCTAACACTAACACTAACCCATACCCTACGCCGTAAACGAACCCCTCCCCGAACCCGTACCCTAAGCCGTACCCTAAGCCTAACCCCAAGCCTAAACCTAACCCTAGGCTACCCTTGACTTCTTCTGCCTCCAATAGATTTCCTAAGCACTAGTGTTTTAAGGAACAGCTTAAACAGAGAATCCTAATGTGATTTCTTTATAATGTGTGTGTTCCTTATATTATCTTAGTGTCTAAACTCTTCTCCATGGCTGAACCCCCAAATAATATTCCTTTACGTGCTAAGGGGTATCTAGAGAGTGGGATAGGTTTAATAACTACCCTAACTCTAATGCGTACCCTAACCCTAAACCCGACCCTAACGCTAACACGTACCCTAAACCGAGCCCTAACCCTAACACTAACAATAACCCTAACCCTAACCCATACCCTACGCTGTACCCGAAGCCCTCACCGAACCCGTACCCTAAGCCGTACCCTAAGCCTAACCCTAAGCCTAACCCTAACCCTAGGCTACCCTTGACTGCTTCTGCCTCCAATAGATTTCCTAAGCACTAATGTTTTAAGGAACAGCTTAAAAAGAGAATCCTAATGTGATTTCTTTATAATGTGTGTGTTCCTTATATTATCTTAGTGTCTAAACTCTTCTCCATTGGTGGACCCCCAAATAATATTCCTTTACGTGCTAAGGGGTATCTAGAGAGTGGGATAGGTTTAATAACTAGCCTAACCCTAACGCGTACCCTAACCCTAAACCCTACCATAACCCTAACACGTACCCTAATCCTAAAGCGTACCCTAAACCGAGCCCTAACCCTAACACTAACTGTAACCCTAACCCTAACCCATACCCTACGCCGTACCCGAAGCCCTCCCCGAACACGTACCCTAAGCCGTACCCTAAGCCTAACCCTAAGCCTAACCCTAACCCTAGGCTACCCTTGACTGCTTCTGCCTCCAATAGATTTCCTAAGCACTAGTGTTTTAAGGAACAGCTTAAAAAGAGAATCCTAATGTGATTTCTTTATAATGTGTGTGTTCCTTATATTATCTTAGTGTCTAAAGTCTTCTCCATGGCTGGACCCCCAAATAATATTCCTTTACGTGCTAAGGGGTATCTAGAGAGTGGGATAGGTTTAATAACTACCCTAAGCCTAACGCGTACCCTAACCCTAACCCCTACCCTAACCCTAACACGTACCCTAATCCTAACCCGTACCCTAAACCGAGCCCTAACCCTAACACTAACGCTAACCCTAACCCTAACCCATACCCTACGCCGTACCCGAAGCCCTCCCCGAACCCGTACCCTAAGCCGTACCCTAAGCCTAACCCTAAGCCTAACCCTAACCCTAGGCTACCCTTGACTGCTTCTGCCTCCAATAGATTTCCTAAGCACTAGTGTTTTAAGGAACAGCTTAAAAAGAGAATCCTAATGTGATTTCTTTATAATGGGTGTGTTCCTTATCTTATCCTAGTGTCTAAACTCTTCTCCATGGCTGGACCCCCAAATAATATTCCTTTACGTGCTAAGGGGTAACTACTGAGTGGGATAGGTTTAATAACTACCCTAACCCTAACGCATACCCTAACGCTAACCCCTACCCTAACCCTAACACGTACCCTAAACCTAACCCGTACCCTAAACCGAGCCCTAACCCTAACACTAACCCTAACCCTAACCCTAACCCATACCCTACGCCGTACCCGAAGCCCTCCCCGAACCCGTACCCTAAGCCGTACCCTAAGCCTAACCCTAAGCCTAACCCTAACCCTAGGCTACCCTTGACTGCTTCTGCCTCCAATAGATTTCCTAAGCACTAGTGTTTTAAGGAACAGCTTAAAAAGAGAATCCTAAAGTGATTTCTTTATACTGGGTGTGTTCCTTATCTTATCCTAGTGTCTAAACACTTCTCCATGGCTGGACCCCCAAATAATATTCCTTTACGTGCTAAGGGTTAACTAGAGAGTGGGATAGGTTTAATAACTACCCTAACCCTAACGCGTACCCTAACGCTAACCCCTACCCTAACCCTAACACGTACCCTAATCCTAACCCGTACCCTAAACCGAGCCCTAACCCTAACACTAACCCTAACCCTAACCCTAACCCATACCCTACGCCGTACCCGAAGCCCTCCCCGAACCCCTACCCTAAACCGTACCCTAAGCCTAACCCTAAGCCTAACCCTAACCCTAGGCTACCCTTGACTGCTTCTGCCTCCAGTAGATTTCCTAAGCACTAGTGTTTTAAGGAACAGCTTAAAAAGAGAATACTAATGTGATTTCTTTATAATGTGTGTGTTCCTTATATTATCTTAGTGTCTAAACTCTTCTCCATTGGTGGACCCCCAAATAATATTCCTTTACGTGCTAAGGGGTATCTAGAGAGTGGGATAGGTTTAATCACTACCCTAACCCTAACGCGTACCCTAACCCTAACCCCTACCCTAACCCTAACACGTACCCTAATCCTAACCCGTAACTTAAACCGAGACCTAACCCTAACACTAACCCTAACCCTAACCCTAACCCATACCCTACGCCATACCCGAAGCCCTCCCCGAACCCGTACCCTAAGCCGTACCCTAAGCCTAACCCTAAGCCTAACCCTAACCCTAGGCTACCCTTGACTGCTTCTGCCTCCAATAGATTTCCTAAGCACTAGTGTTTTAAGGAACAGCTTAAAAAGAGAATCCTAAAGTGATTTCTTTATAATGGGTGTGTTCCTTATCTTATCCTAGTGTCTAAACTCTTCTCCATGGCTGGACCCCCAAATAATATTCCTTTACGTGCTAAGGGGTAACTAGAGAGTGGGATAGGTTTAATAACTACCCTAACCCTAACGCGTACCCTAACGCTAACCCCTACCCTAACCCTAACACGTACCCTAATCCTAACCCGTACCCTAAACCGAGCCCTAACCCTAACACTAACCCTAACCCTAACCCTAACCCATACCCTACGCCGTACCCGAAGCCCTCCCCGAACCCCTACCCTAAACCGTACCCTAAGCCTAACCCTAAGCCTAACCCTAACCCTAGGCTACCCTTGACTGCTTCTGCCTCCAATAGATTTCCTAAGCACTAGTGTTTTAAGGAACAGCTTAAAAAGAGAATACTAATGTGATTTCTTTATAATGTGTGTGTTCCTTATATTATCTTAGTGTCTAAACTCTTCTCCATTGGTGGACCCCCAAATAATATTCCTTTACGTGCTAAGGGGTATCTAGAGAGTGGGATAGGTTTAATCACTACCCTAACCGTAACGCGTACCCTAACCCTAACCCCTACCCTAACCCTAACACGTACCCTAATCCTAACCCGTAACTTAAACCGAGCCCTAACCCTAACACTAACCCTAACCCTAACCCTAACCCATACCCTACGCCGTACCCGAAGCCCTCCCCGAAAACGTACCCTAAGCCGTACCCTAAGCCTAACCCTAAGCCTAACCCTAACCCTAGGCTACCCTTGACTGCTTCTGCCTCCAATAGATTTCCTAAGTACTAGTGTTTTAAGGAACAGCTTAAAAAGAGAATCCTAATGTGATTTCTTTATAATGTGTGTGTTCCTTATATTATCTTAGTGTCTAAACACTTCTCCATGGCTGGACCCCCAAATAATATTCCTTTACGTGCTAAGGGGTATCTAGAGAGTGGGATAGGTTTAATAACTACCCTAAGCCTAACGCGTACCCTAACCCTAACCGCTACCCTAACCCTAACACGTACCCTAATCCTAACCCGTATCCTAAACCGAGCCCTAACCCTAACACTAACCCTAACCCTAACGCTAACCCATACCCTACGCCGTACCCGAAGCCCTCCCCGAACCCGTACCCTAAGCCGTACCCTAAGCCTAACCCTAAGCCTAACCCTAACCCTAGGCTACCCTTGACTGCTTCTGCCTCCAATAGATTTCCTAAGCACTAGTGTTTTAAGGAACAGCTTAAAAAGAGAATCCTAAAGTGATTTCTTTATAATGGGTGTGTTCCTTATCTTATCCTAGTGTCTAAAGTCTTCTCCATGGCAGGACCCCCAAATAATATTCCTTTATGTGCTAAGGGGTATCGAGAGAGTGGGATAGGTTTAATAACTACCCTAACCCTAACGTGTACCCTAAACCTAACCCCTACCCTAACCCTAACACGTACCCTAATCCTAACCCGTACCCTAAACCGAGCCCTAACCCTAACACTAACCCTAACCCTAACCCTAACCCATACCCTACGCCGTACCCGAATCCCTCCCCGAACACGTACCCTAAGCCGTACCCTAAGCCTAACCCTAAGCCTAACCCCAACCCTAGGCTACCCTTGACTGCTTCTGCCTCCAATAGATTTCCTAAGCACTAGTGTTTTAAGGAACAGCTTAAAACGAGAATCCTAATGTGATTTCTTTATAATGGGTGTGTTCCTTATCTTATCCTAGTGTCTAAACTCTTCTCCATGCCTGGACCCCCAAATAATATTCCTTTACGTGCTAAGGGGTATCTAGAGAGTGGGATAGGTTTAATAACTACCCTAAACCTAATGTGTACCCTAACCCTAACCCCTACCCTAACCCTAACACGTAACCTAAACCTAACCCGTACCCTAAACGGAGCCCTAACCCTAACACTAACCCGAACACTAACACTAACACATACCCTACACCGTAAACGAACCCCTCCCCGAACCCGTACCCTAAGCCGTACCCTAAGCCTAACCCCAAGCCTAAACCTAACCCTAGGCTACCCTTGACTTCTTCTGCCTCCAATAGATTTCCTAAGCACTAGTGTTTTAAGGAACAGCTTAAACAGAGAATCCTAATGTGATTTCTTTATAATGTGTGTGTTCCTTATATTATCTTAGTGTCTAAACTCTTCTCCATGGCTGGACCCCCAAATAATATTCCTTTACGTGCTAATGGGTATCTAGAGATTGGGAAAGGTTTAATAACTACCCTAACCCTAACGCGTACCCTAACCCTAACCCCTACCCTAACCCTAACACGTACCCTAATCCTAACCCGTACCCTAAACCGAGCCCTAACCCTAACACTAACCCTAACCCTAACCCTAACCCATACCCTACGCCGTACCCGAAGCCCTCCCCGAACCCGTACCCTAAGCCGTACCCTAAGCCTAACCCTAAGCCTAACCCTAACCCTAGGCTACCCTTGACTGCTTCTGCCTCCAATAGATTTCCTAAGCACTAGTGTTTTAAGGAACAGCTTAAAAAGAGAATCCTAAAGTGATTTCTTTATAATGGGTGTGTTCCTTATCTTATCCTAGTGTCTAAACTCTTCTCCATGGCTGGACCCCCAAATAATATTCCTTTACGTGCTAAGGGGTAACTAGAGAGTGGGATAGGTTTAATAACTACCCTAACCCTAAAGCGTACCCTAACGCTAACCCCTACCCTAACCCTAACACGTACCCTAATCCTAACCCGTAACTTAAACCGAGCCCTAACCCTAACACTAACCCTAACCCTAACCCTAACCCATACCCTACGCCGTACCCGAAGCCCTCCCCGAACCCGTACCCTAAGCCGTACCCTAAGCCTAACCCTAAGCCTAACCCTAACCCTAGGCAACCCTTGACTGCTTCTGCCTCCAATAGATTTCCTAAGCACTAGTGTTTTAAGGACCAGCATAAAAAGAGAATCCCAATGTGATTTCTTTATAATGGGTGTGTTCCTTATCTTATCCTAGTGTCTAAACTCTTCTCCATGGCTGGACCCCCAAATAATATTCCTTTACGTGCTAAGGGGTATCTAGAGAGTGGGATAGGTTTAATAACTACCCTAACTCTAATGCGTACCCTAACCCTAAACCCGACCCTAACGCTAACACGTACCCTAAACCGAGCCCTAACCCTAACACTAAAATAACCCTAACCCTAACCCATACCCTACGCCGTACCCGAAGCCCTCACCGAACCCGTACCCTAAGCCGTACCCTAAGCCTAACCCTAAGCCTAACCCTAACCCTAGGCTACCCTTGACTGCTTCTGCCTCCAATAGATTTCCTAAGCACTAGTGTTTTAAGGAACAGCTTAAAAAGAGAATCCTAATGTGATTTCTTTATAATGTGTGTGTTCCTTATATTATCTTAGTGTCTAAACTCTTCTCCATTGGTGGACCCCCAAATAATATTCCTTTACGTGCTAAGGGGTATCTAGAGAGTGGGATAGGTTTAATAACTAGCCTAACCCTAACGCGTACCCTAACCCTAAACCCTACCCTAACCCTAACACGTACCCTAATCCTAAAGCGTACCCTAAACCGAGCCCTAACCCTAACACTAACCGTAACCCTAACCCTAACCCATACCCTACGCCGTACCCGAAGCCCTCCCCGAACACGTACCCTAAGCCGTACCCTAAGCCTAACCCTAAGCCTAACCCTAACCCTAGGCTACCCTTGACTGCTTCTGCCTCCAATAGATTTCCTAAGCACTAGTGTTTTAAGGAACAGCTTAAAAAGAGAATCCTAATGTGATTTCTTTATAATGTGTGTGTTCCTTATATTATCTTAGTGTCTAAAGTCTTCTCCATGGCTGGACCCCCAAATAATATTCCTTTACGTGCTAAGGGGTATCTAGAGAGTGGGATAGGTTTAATAACTACCCTAAGCCTAACGCGTACCCTAACCCTAACCCCTACCCTAACCCTAACACGTACCCTAATCCTAACCCGTACCCTAAACCGAGCCCTAACCCTAACACTAACGCTAACCCTAACCCTAACCCATACCCTACGCCGTACCCGAAGCCCTCCCCGAACCCGTACCCTAAGCCGTACCCTAAGCCTAACCCTAAGCCTAACCCTAACCCTAGGCTACCCTTGACTGCTTCTGCCTCCAATAGATTTCCTAAGCACTAGTGTTTTAAGGAACATCTTAAAAAGAGAATCCTAAAGTGATTTCTTTATAATGGGTGTGTTCCTTATCTTATCCTAGTGTCTAAACACTTCTCCATGGCTGGACCCCCAAATAATATTCCTTTACGTGCTAAGGGTTAACTAGAGAGTGGGATAGGTTTAATAACTACCCTAACCCTAACGCGTACCCTAACGCTAACCCCTACCCTAACCCTAACACGTACCCTAATCCTAACCCGTACCCTAAACCGAGCCCTAACCCTAACACTAACCCTAACCCTAACCCTAACCCATACCCTACGCCGTACCCGAAGCCCTCCCCGAACCCCTACCCTAAACCGTACCCTAAGCCTAACCCTAAGCCTAACCCTAACCCTAGGCTACCCTTGACTGCTTCTGCCTCCAGTAGATTTCCTAAGCACTAGTGTTTTAAGGAACAGCTTAAAAAGAGAATACTAATGTGATTTCTTTATAATGTGTGTGTTCCTTATATTATCTTAGTGTCTAAACTCTTCTCCATTGGTGGACCCCCAAATAATATTCCTTTACGTGCTAATGGGTATCTAGAGAGTGGGATAGGTTTAATCACTACCCTAACCGTAACGCGTACCCTAACCCTAACCCCTACCCTAACCCTAACACGTACCCTAATCCTAACCCGTAACTTAAACCGAGACCTAACCCTAACACTAACTCTAACCCTAACTCTAACCCATACCCTACGCCGTACCCGAAGCCCTCCCCGAACCCGTACCCTAAGCCGTACCCTAAGCCTAACCCTAAGCCTAACCCTAACCCTAGGCTACCCTTGACTGCTTCTGCCTCCAATAGATTTCCTAAGCACTAGTGTTTTAAGGAACAGCTTAAAAAGAGAATCCTAAAGTGATTTCTTTATAATGGGTGTGTTCCTTATCTTATCCTAGTGTCTAAAGTCTTCTCCATGGCTGGACCCCCAAATAATATTCCTTTATGTGCTAAGGGGTATCGAGAGAGTGGGATAGGTTTAATAACTACCCTAACCCTAACGTGTACCCTAAACCTAACCCCTACCCTAACCCTAACACGTACCCTAATCCTAACCCGTACCCTAAACCGAGCCCTAACCCTAACACTAACCCTAACCCTAACCCTAACCCATACCCTACGCCGTACCCGAAGCCCTTCCGGAACACGTACCCTAAGCCGTACCCTAAGCCTAACCCTAAGCCTAACCCCAACCCTAGGCTACCCTTGACTGCTTCTGCCTCCAATAGATTTCCTAAGCACTAGTGTTTTAAGGAACAGCTTAAAACGAGAATCCTAATGTGATTTCTTTATAATGGGTGTGTTCCTTATCTTATCCTAGTGTCTAAACTCTTCTCCATGCCTGGACCCCCAAATAATATTCCTTTACGTGCTAAGGGGTATATAGAGAGTGGGATAGGTTTAATAACTACCCTAAACCTAATGTGTACCCTAACCCTAACCCCTACCCTAACCCTAACACGTAAACTAAACCTAACCCGTACCCTAAACGGAGCCCTAACCCTAACACTAACCCTAACACTAACACTAACCCATACCCTACGCCGTAAACGAACCCCTCCCCGAACCCGTACCCTAAGCCGTACCCTAAGCCTAACCCCAAGCCTAAACCTAACCCTAGGCTACCCTTGACTTCTTCTGCCTCCCATAGATTTCCTAAGCACTAGTGTTTTAAGGAACAGCTTAAACAGAGAATCCTAATGTGATTTCTTTATAATGTGTGTGTTCCTTATATTATCCTAGTGCCTAAACTCTTCTCCATGGCTGGACCCCCAAATAATATTCCTTTACGTGCTAATGGGTATCTAGAGATTGGGAAAGGTTTAATAACTACCCTAACCCTAATGCGTACCCTAACCCTAACCCCTACCCTAACCCTAACACGTACCCTAATCCTAACCCGTACCCTAAACCGAGCCCTAAACCTAACACTAACCCTAACCCTAACCCTAACCCATACCCTACGCCGTACCCGAAGCCCTCCCCGAACCCGTACCCTAAGCCGTACCCTAAGCCTAACCCTAAGCCTAACCCTAACCCTAGGCTACCCTTGACTGCTTCTGCCTCCAATAGATTTCCTAAGCACTAGTGTTTTAAGGAACAGCATAAAAAGGGAATCCTAATGTGATTTCTTTATAATGGGTGTGTTCCTTATCTTATCCTAGTGTCTAAACTCTTCTCCATGGCTGGCCCCTCAAATAATATTCCTTTACGTGCTAAGGGGTATCTAGAGAGTTGGATAGGTTTAATAACTACCCTAACCCTAACGCGTAACCTAACCCTCACCCCTACCCTAACCCTAACACGTACCCTAATCCTAAACCGTACCCTAAACCGAGCCCTAACCCTAACACTAACCGTAACCCTAACCCTAACCCATACCCTACGCCGTACCCGCAGCCCTCCCCGAACCCGTACTCTAAGCCGTACCCTAAGCCTAACCCTAAGCCTAACCCTAACCCTAGGCTACCCTTGACTGCTTCTGCCTCCAATAGATTTCCTAAGCACTAGTGTTTTAAGGAACAGCTTAAAAAGAGAATCCTAATGTGATTTCTTTATAATGGGTGTGTTCCTTATCTTATCCTAGTGTCTAAACTCTTCTCCATGGCTGGACCCCCAAATAATATTCCTTTATGTGCTAAGGGGTATCGAGAGAGTGGGATACGTTTAATCACTACCCTAACCCTAACGCGTATCCTAACGCTAACCCCTACCCTAACCCTAACATGTACCCTAATCCTAACCCGTACCCTAAACCGAGCCCTAACCCTAACACTAACCCTAACCCTAACCCTAACCCATACCCTACGCCGTACCCGAAGCCCTCCCCGAACCCGTACCCTAAGCCGTACCCTAAGCCTAACCCTAAGCCTAACCCTAACACTAGGCTACCCTTGACTGCTTCTGCCTCCAATAGATTTCCTAAGCACTAGTGTTTTAAGGAACAGCTTAAAAAGAGAATCCTAATGTGATTTCTTTATAATGGGTGTGTTCCTTCTCTTATCCTAGTGTCTAAACTCTTCTCCATGGCTGGACCCCCAAATAATATTCCTTTACGTGCTAAGGGGTATCTAGAGAGTGGGATAGGTTTAATCACTACCCTAACCGTAACGCGTACCCTAACCCTAACCCCTACCCTAACCCTAACACGTACCCTAATCCTAAAGCGCACCCTAAACCGAGCCCTAACCCTAACACTAACCGTAACCCTAACCCTAACCCATACCCTACGCCGTACCCGAAGCCCTCCCCGAACACGTACCCTAAGCCGTACCCTAAGCCTAACCCTAAGCCTAACCCTAACCCTAGGCTACCCTTGACTGCTTCTGCCTCCAATAGATTTCCTAAGCACTAGTGTTTTAAGGAACAGCTTAAAAAGAGAATCCTAATGTGATTTCTTTATAATGGGTGTGTTCCTTATCTTATCCTAGTGTCTAAACTCTTCTCCATGGCTGGACCCCCAAATAATATTCCTTTACGTGCTAAGGGGTAACTAGTGAGTGGGATAGGTTTAATAACTACCCTAACCCTAACGCATACCCTAACGCTAACCCCTACCCTAACCCTAACACGTACCCTAATCCTAACCCGTACCCTAAACCGAGCCCTAACCCTAACACTAACCCTAACCCTAACCCTAACCCATACCCTACGCCGTACCCGAAGCCCTCCCCGAACCCGTACCCTAAGCCGTACCCTAAGCCTAACCCTAAGCCTAACCCCAACCCTAGGCTACCCTTGACTGCTTCTGCCTCCAATAGATTTCCTAAGCACTAGTGTTTTAAGGAACAGCTTAAAACGAGAATCCTAATGTGATTTCTTTATAATGGGTGTGTTCCTTATCTTATCCTAGTGTCTAAACTCTTCTCCATGCCTGGACCCCCAAATAATATTCCTTTACGTGCTAAGGGGTATATAGAGAGTGGGATAGGTTTAATAACTACCCTAAACCTAATGTGTACCCTAACCCTAACCCCTACCCTAACCCTAACACGTAAACTAAACCTAACCCGTACCCTAAACGGAGCCCTAACCCTAACACTAACCCTAACACTAACACTAACCCATACCCTACGCCGTAAACGAACCCCTCCCCGAACCCGTACCCTAAGCCGTACCCTAAGCCTAACCCCAAGCCTAAACCTAACCCTAGGCTACCCTTGACTTCTTCTGCCTCCCATAGATTTCCTAAGCACTAGTGTTTTAAGGAACAGCTTAAACAGAGAATCCTAATGTGATTTCTTTATAATGTGTGTGTTCCTTATATTATCCTAGTGCCTAAACTCTTCTCCATGGCTGGACCCCCAAATAATATTCCTTTACGTGCTAATGGGTATCTAGAGATTGGGAAAGGTTTAATAACTACCCTAACCCTAATGCGTACCCTAACCCTAACCCCTACCCTAACCCTAACACGTACCCTAATCCTAACCCGTACCCTAAACCGAGCCCTAACCCTAACACTAACCCTAAACCTAACCCTACCCCATACCCTACGCCGTACCCGAAGCCCTCCCCGAACCCG
>NW_028124827.1:0-99605 GCF_965194825.1 Balaenoptera physalus | reverse complement strand
TAGCATTCTGATGACAGGGTCATGGAGCATTGTGATGACAGGTGTTATGGGGCACTCTGATTACAGGGGGCATGGGGCATTGAGATGAATATTGTCCTGGAGCATCCTAATGACAGCGGTCACAGAGAAACAGGATGAAAAGGTATCATGCAGCATTGTGATGAAAAACGGTCATGGATTATTTTGATGACAGCGGTCATGGTGCATTTTGAAAACAAACTTCATAAAGCATTGTGCTGACAGGGGTCATAGAGCATTGTGATGAGAAAGACCATGGAGCTTGGTGATGACAGAGGCCATGGAACTTTGTGATGACAAGGCTATGTACCATTGTGATTACAAGGGTCATGGAGCATTGTGATGACAAGGGCAGGGAACCTTGTGGTGACCGGGGTCATGGAGCATTTTGATGACAACTTTCATGGAACGTTGTGATGAAAGGGGTCATGGAGCATTGTGTTGAAAGGGAACATGGAGCAGTGTGATTACAGGCGTTATGGGGCACTGTGATGACAGGGGGCATGGAGCATTGTGATGAAAATTGTCCTGGAGCATTGTGATGACAGCAGTCACAGAGAATTGGGATGAAAAGTATCATGCAGCATTGTGATGACAACGGTCATGGATCATTTTGATGACAGGGGTCATGGAATATTCTGATAAAAAGGTTCATAAAGCATTTTGATGACAGGGGTCATGGAGCATTGTGTTGACACGGGCATGGAACATTGTAATGATAGGATATCTGGAGCATTCTGATGAAAACGGGATGGAGCATTTTGATGACAGGGTCCAAGGAGCATTGTGCTGACAATGGCATGGAGCATTGTGATGGAAAGGGTACTGGAGCACTGTGAGGAAAGGAGTCATGGACCATTGTGATGACAGGGGTCAGGGAGCTTTGTGATGACAAGGGTCATGGAGCATTGTAATGACACGGTCAAGGAACATTGTGATGACAAGAATTCTGGAGCATTGTGAGGAAAAAGGCATGGATCATTGGATTATAGGCGACATGGAGCATTGTGATGACATGGGCAGGGAACACTGTGATGACAGGTGTTATGGAGCAATGTGATGACAATTTTCATGGAGCATTGTGATGAGAGGGGCCTTGGAGAATTGTGATGACAGGCGTCATGGGTCATTGAGATGGCAGTAGTCATGGAGCATTATGATGAAAGGTGTTATGGAGCACTGTAATTACAGGGGCCATAGAGCATTGTGAATACAATGGCCATGGAGCATTGAGATGACAGTGGTCATGGAGCATTGTGATGAAAGTGGTAATGGATCATTGTGATGACAAGTGTCCTGGGACCCTGTGATGACATGGTTCATGGAGCATTGTGATGACAAGGGCATGGAGCATTGTGATGACACGGGCATGGAGCATTGTAATGATAGGATATCTGGAGCATTGTGATGAAAAGGGGATGGAGCATTTTGATGACAGTGTCCAAGGAGCATTGTGCTGACAAGGCATGGAGAATTGTGATGAAAATGGTACTGGAGCACTGTGAGGAAAAGAGTCATGGATTAATGTGATAACAGGGGTCATGGAGCTTTGTGACGACAAGGGTCATGGGGCATTGTGCTGACAGGTGTCATGGAGTATCGTGATGACAAATGCCATGGAGAATTGTGATGAGAGGTGGCATTGGGCATTGTGATGAAAGGGGTCATGGAGTACTGTGATTACAGGGGCCATGGAGCATTGTGATAACAAGTGACATGGAGAATACTGATGACAGGCGTCATAGAGCATTGTGATGACAAGTGCCATTTAGCATTTTGATGACAGGGGTCATCAGGCATTGTGTTGACAGGGGTCACGGAGCATTGTGATTACAAAGGCCATAGAGCATTGTGATGACAGGGGTCATGGAGCATTGAGATGACATGGGCCATGGAGCATTGTGAAGAGAAGATTCATGGAGCATTGTGATGACACGGGCATGAAGCATGGTGATGACAACAGACCTGGAGCATTGTGATGACAAGGGCATGGAGCATTGTGATTACAGGAGACATGGAGCATTGTGATGACATTGGCAGGGATCATTGTGATTACAGGGATCATGGAGCATTGTGATGACATGTGTCATGCAATATTGTGCTGACACAGATCATGGAGCATTTTGATGAGAGTGGCCTTGGAGCACAGTAATGACAGACGTCATGGGGCATTAAGGTGACAGTGGTCAAGGAGCATTGTGATGAAAGTGTTCATGGAGCAACGTGATTATTGGGACAATGGAGCATTGTGAATACAAAGGCCATGGAGCATTGAGATAACAGAGTTAATGGAGCATTGTGATGAAAGTGGTCATGGATCACTGTGATGACAAGTGTCCCGGAACCTAGTGATGACACGGTTCCTACAGCATTGAGATGACAAGGGCCAAGGCGACTTGTGATGACACGTGTCATGGGGCATTGTGATGACATTGGTCATCTTGCATTGTGATGACAGTGGTCATGTAGAGTTTTGATTAAAGGTATCATGGAGCACTGTGATGACAACGGCCAAGGAAAATTTTGATGACAAGTGTCATTGAGCAATGGAATGAAACGGGAATGGAGTATTATGATGACAAGTGTTCTGGAACATTGTGATGACAATGGCATGGAGCATTGTGATGACAGGGGTCATTGAGCATTGTGATTACAAAGACCATGATGCATTGTGATGACAGGGGCCTTGGAGCATTGTGATGACAATGGTCATCAAGCATTGTGATGACAGGGGTCATAGAGCATTGTGATGAGAAAGACCATGGAGCATGGTGATGACAGAGGACATGGAACATTGTGATGATAAGGCCGTGTACCATTGAGTTTACAAGGGTCATAGAGCATTGTGATGACAAGGGCAGGGAACCTTGTGGTGACCGGGGTCATGGAGCATTTTGATGACAACTTTCATGGAACATTGTGATGACAGGGGTCATGGAGCATTGTGTTGAAAGGGAACATGGAGCAGTGTGATTACAGGGTCCATGGAGCATTGTGATTACAGGTGTTATGGGGCACTGTGATGACAGGGTGCATGGCGCATTGTAATGAAAATTTTCCTGGAGCATTGTGATGACAGCGGTCACAGAGAATTGCGATGAAAGGTATCATGCAGCATTGTGATGACAACGGTCGTGGATCATTTTCATGACAGTGGTCATGGAACATTCTGATAACAAGGTTCATAAAGCATTTTGATGAGAGGGGTCATGGAACATTGTGTTGACACGCGTATGTAGCATTGTAATGATAGGATATCTGGAGCATTGTGATGAAAAGGGGATGGAGCATTTTGATGATAGGGTTCAAGGAGCATTGTGCTGACAATGGCATGGACGATTGTTATAAAAATGGTACTGGAGCACTGTGAGGAAAGGAGTCATGGATCATTGTGATTACAGGGGTCATGGAGCTTTGTGATGACAAGTGTCATGGAGCATTCTGATGACACAGTCAAGGAACATTGCGATGACAAGAATTCTGGAGCATTGTGATGAAAGGGCATGGAGCATTGTGATTAAAGGTGACAAGGAGCATTGTGATGATATGGGCAGAGAACATTGTGATGAAAGGGGTCATGGAGCATTGTGATGAAAAGTGTCATGGAACATTGTGCTGACAGGGATCATGGAGCTTTTTGGTAAGAGAGGCCTTGGAGATTTGTGATGGCAGGCGTCATAGGGCATTGTGATGACAGCGGTCTTGGAGCATTGGGATAAAAGGGGTCATGGAGCACTGTGATGACAAGGGGCCATGGAGCATTGTGAATACAAAGGCTATGGAGCATTGAGATGACAGGGTTCATGGAGCATTGTGATGAAAGTGATCATGGATCATTGTGATGACAAGTGTCCTGGAACCTTGTGATGACACGGTTCATGGAGCATTGTAATGACAAGGACCATGGCGAATTGTGATGACATCTGTCATGGGGCATTGTGATGACAGTGGTCATCTAGAATTGTGATGAAAGGTATCATGGAGCACTGTGATGACAGGGGCCATGGAACATTGTAATGACAAAGGCCATGGAGCATTGTGATGACAAGTGTCATAGGGCATTTTGATGACTTTGGCATGGAGCATTATGATGACAAGAGTTCTCGAGCATTTTGATGACAAGGGCATGGAGCATTGTGATGACAGGGGCCATGGAACATTGTGTTGACAAAGGCCATGGAGCATGGTGATGACAAGTGTCATGGGGCATTTTAATGACATTGGCACGGAGCATTATGATGACAAGGGTTCTGGAGCATTTTGATGACAAGGGCATGGAACATTGTGATGACATGGCCCATGGAGCATTGTGATGAAAAGGGCAGGGAACATTGTGATGACTGGGTTCATGGAGCATTGTGATGAAAGGGGCCATGGAGCATTGAGATGACAGGCGTCATGAGGCATGGTGATGACACTGGTCATGGAGCATTGTGATGAAAGAGATCATGGAGCAATATGATAACAGGGACCATGGAGCATTGTGATGCCAGGTGTATTGGAGCAATGTGATAAAAGAAGTCATGGATGATTGTGATGACATGTGTCCTGGAACACTGTGATGACACAGGTCATCGAGCATTGTGATGACAAGGGCCATGGAGCATTGTGATTACAGGGGCCATGGGGCATTGTCATGACAATGGCATGGAGCATTGTGATGACAGGGATCATTGAGCATTGTGATTCCAAAACCATGAGGCATTGTGATGAACGGGGCCTTGGAGCATTGTGATGACAATGGTCATCAAGCATTTTGATGACAGGGGTCATAGAGCATTGTGATGAGAAAGACCATGGAGCATAGGGATGACAGAGGCCATGGAACATTGTGATGACAAGGCCATGTACCATTGTGATTCCAAGGGTCATGGAGCATTGTGATGACAAGGGCAGGGAACCTTGTGGTGACTGGGGTCATGGGACATTCTGTTGAAAGGGAACATGGAGCACTGTGATTACAGGGTCCATGGAGCATTGTGAATACATAGGCCATGGAACAATGTGATGACAGGCTCATGTAGCATTCTGATGACAGGGTCATGGAGCATTGTGATGACAGGTGTTATGGGGCACTCTGATTACAGGGGGCATGGGGCATTGAGATGAATATTGTCCTGGAGCATCCTAATGACAGCGGTCACAGAGAAACAGGATGAAAGGTATCATGCAGCATTGTGATGAAAACGGTCATGGATTATTTTGATGACAGCGGTCATGGTGCATTTTGAAAACAAACTTCATAAAGCATTGTGCTGACAGGGGTCATAGAGCATTGTGATGAGAAAGACCATGGAGCTTGGTGATGACAGAGGCCATGGAACTTTGTGATGACAAGGCTATGTACCATTGTGATTACAAGGGTCATGGAGCATTGTGATGACAAGGGCAGGGAACCTTGTGGTGACCGGGGTCATGGAGCATTTTGATGACAACTTTCATGGAACGTTGTGATGAAAGGGGTCATGGAGCATTGTGTTGAAAGGGAACATGGAGCAGTGTGATTACAGGCGTTATGGGGCACTGTGATGACAGGGGGCATGGAGCATTGTGATGAAAATTGTCCTGGAGCATTGTGATGACAGCAGTCACAGAGAATTGGGATGAAAAGTATCATGCAGCATTGTGATGACAACGGTCATGGATCATTTTGATGACAGGGGTCATGGAATATTCTGATAAAAAGGTTCATAAAGCATTTTGATGACAGGGGTCATGGAGCATTGTGTTGACACGGGCATGGAACATTGTAATGATAGGATATCTGGAGCATTCTGATGAAAACGGGATGGAGCATTTTGATGACAGGGTCCAAGGAGCATTGTGCTGACAATGGCATGGAGCATTGTGATGGAAAGGGTACTGGAGCACTGTGAGGAAAGGAGTCATGGACCATTGTGATGACAGGGGTCAGGGAGCTTTGTGATGACAAGGGTCATGGAGCATTGTAATGACACGGTCAAGGAACATTGTGATGACAAGAATTCTGGAGCATTGTGAGGAAAAAGGCATGGATCATTGGATTATAGGCGACATGGAGCATTGTGATGACATGGGCAGGGAACACTGTGATGACAGGTGTTATGGAGCAATGTGATGACAATTTTCATGGAGCATTGTGATGAGAGGGGCCTTGGAGAATTGTGATGACAGGCGTCATGGGTCATTGAGATGGCAGTAGTCATGGAGCATTATGATGAAAGGTGTTATGGAGCACTGTAATTACAGGGGCCATAGAGCATTGTGAATACAATGGCCATGGAGCATTGAGATGACAGTGGTCATGGAGCATTGTGATGAAAGTGGTAATGGATCATTGTGATGACAAGTGTCCTGGGACCCTGTGATGACATGGTTCATGGAGCATTGTGATGACAAGGGCATGGAGCATTGTGATGACACGGGCATGGAGCATTGTAATGATAGGATATCTGGAGCATTGTGATGAAAAGGGGATGGAGCATTTTGATGACAGTGTCCAAGGAGCATTGTGCTGACAAGGCATGGAGAATTGTGATGAAAATGGTACTGGAGCACTGTGAGGAAAAGAGTCATGGATTAATGTGATAACAGGGGTCATGGAGCTTTGTGACGACAAGGGTCATGGGGCATTGTGCTGACAGGTGTCATGGAGTATCGTGATGACAAATGCCATGGAGAATTGTGATGAGAGGTGGCATTGGGCATTGTGATGAAAGGGGTCATGGAGTACTGTGATTACAGGGGCCATGGAGCATTGTGATAACAAGTGACATGGAGAATACTGATGACAGGCGTCATAGAGCATTGTGATGACAAGTGCCATTTAGCATTTTGATGACAGGGGTCATCAGGCATTGTGTTGACAGGGGTCACGGAGCATTGTGATTACAAAGGCCATAGAGCATTGTGATGACAGGGGTCATGGAGCATTGAGATGACATGGGCCATGGAGCATTGTGAAGAGAAGATTCATGGAGCATTGTGATGACACGGGCATGAAGCATGGTGATGACAACAGACCTGGAGCATTGTGATGACAAGGGCATGGAGCATTGTGATTACAGGAGACATGGAGCATTGTGATGACATTGGCAGGGATCATTGTGATTACAGGGATCATGGAGCATTGTGATGACATGTGTCATGCAATATTGTGCTGACACAGATCATGGAGCATTTTGATGAGAGTGGCCTTGGAGCACAGTAATGACAGACGTCATGGGGCATTAAGGTGACAGTGGTCAAGGAGCATTGTGATGAAAGTGTTCATGGAGCAACGTGATTATTGGGACAATGGAGCATTGTGAATACAAAGGCCATGGAGCATTGAGATAACAGAGTTAATGGAGCATTGTGATGAAAGTGGTCATGGATCACTGTGATGACAAGTGTCCCGGAACCTAGTGATGACACAGTTCCTACAGCATTGAGATGACAAGGGCCAAGGCGACTTGTGATGACACGTGTCATGGGGCATTGTGATGACATTGGTCATCTTGCATTGTGATGACAGTGGTCATGTAGAGTTTTGATTAAAGGTATCATGGAGCACTGTGATGACAACGGCCAAGGAAAATTTTGATGACAAGTGTCATTGAGCAATGGAATGAAACGGGAATGGAGTATTATGATGACAAGTGTTCTGGAACATTGTGATGACAATGGCATGGAGCATTGTGATGACAGGGGTCATTGAGCATTGTGATTACAAAGACCATGATGCATTGTGATGACAGGGGCCTTGGAGCATTGTGATGACAATGGTCATCAAGCATTGTGATGACAGGGGTCATAGAGCATTGTGATGAGAAAGACCATGGAGCATGGTGATGACAGAGGACATGGAACATTGTGATGATAAGGCCGTGTACCATTGAGTTTACAAGGGTCATAGAGCATTGTGATGACAAGGGCAGGGAACCTTGTGGTGACCGGGGTCATGGAGCATTTTGATGACAACTTTCATGGAACTTTGTGATGACAGGGGTCATGGAGCATTGTGTTGAAAGGGAACATGGAGCAGTGTGATTACAGGGTCCATGGAGCATTGTGATTACAGGTGTTATGGGGCACTGTGATGACAGGGTGCATGGCGCATTGTAATGAAAATTTTCCTGGAGCATTGTGATGACAGCGGTCACAGAGAATTGCGATGAAAGGTATCATGCAGCATTGTGATGACAACGGTCGTGGATCATTTTCATGACAGTGGTCATGGAACATTCTGATAACAAGGTTCATAAAGCATTTTGATGAGAGGGGTCATGGAACATTGTGTTGACACGCGTATGTAGCATTGTAATGATAGGATATCTGGAGCATTGTGATGAAAAGGGGATGGAGCATTTTGATGATAGGGTTCAAGGAGCATTGTGCTGACAATGGCATGGACGAGTGTTATAAAAATGGTACTGGAGCACTGTGAGGAAAGGAGTCATGGATCATTGTGATTACAGGGGTCATGGAGGTTTGTGATGACAAGTGTCATGGAGCATTCTGATGACACAGTCAAGGAACATTGCGATGACAAGAATTCTGGAGCATTGTGATGAAAGGGCATGGAGCATTGTGATTAAAGGTGACAAGGAGCATTGTGATGATATGGGCAGAGAACATTGTGATGAAAGGGGTCATGGAGCATTGTGATGAAAAGTGTCATGGAACATTGTGCTGACAGGGATCATGGAGCTTTTTGGTAAGAGAGGCCTTGGAGATTTGTGATGGCAGGCGTCATAGGGCATTGTGATGACAGCGGTCTTGGAGCATTGGGATAAAAGGGGTCATGGAGCACTGTGATGACAAGGGGCCATGGAGCATTGTGAATACAAAGGCTATGGAGCATTGAGATGACAGGGTTCATGGAGCATTGTGATGAAAGTGATCATGGATCATTGTGATGACAAGTGTCCTGGAACCTTGTGATGACACGGTTCATGGAGCATTGTAATGACAAGGACCATGGCGAATTGTGATGACATCTGTCATGGGGCATTGTGATGACAGTGGTCATCTAGAATTGTGATGAAAGGTATCATGGAGCACTGTGATGACAGGGGCCATGGAACATTGTAATGACAAAGGCCATGGAGCATTGTGATGACAAGTGTCATAGGGCATTTTGATGACTTTGGCATGGAGCATTATGATGACAAGAGTTCTCGAGCATTTTGATGACAAGGGCATGGAGCATTGTGATGACAGGGGCCATGGAACATTGTGTTGACAAAGGCCATGGAGCATGGTGATGACAAGTGTCATGGGGCATTTTAATGACATTGGCACGGAGCATTATGATGACAAGGGTTCTGGAGCATTTTGATGACAAGGGCATGGAACATTGTGATGACATGGCCCATGGAGCATTGTGATGAAAAGGGCAGGGAACATTGTGATGACTGGGTTCATGGAGCATTGTGATGAAAGGGGCCATGGAGCATTGAGATGACAGGCGTCATGAGGCATGGTGATGACACTGGTCATGGAGCATTGTGATGAAAGAGATCATGGAGCAATATGATAACAGGGACCATGGAGCATTGTGATGCCAGGTGTATTGGAGCAATGTGATAAAAGAAGTCATGGATGATTGTGATGACATGTGTCCTGGAACACTGTGATGACACAGGTCATCGAGCATTGTGATGACAAGGGCCATGGAGCATTGTGATTACAGGGGCCATGGGGCATTGTCATGACAATGGCATGGAGCATTGTGATGACAGGGATCATTGAGCATTGTGATTCCAAAACCATGAGGCATTGTGATGAACGGGGCCTTGGAGCATTGTGATGACAATGGTCATCAAGCATTTTGATGACAGGGGTCATAGAGCATTGTGATGAGAAAGACCATGGAGCATAGGGATGACAGAGGCCATGGAACATTGTGATGACAAGGCCATGTACCATTGTGATTCCAAGGGTCATGGAGCATTGTGATGACAAGGGCAGGGAACCTTGTGGTGACTGGGGTCATGGGACATTCTGTTGAAAGGGAACATGGAGCACTGTGATTACAGGGTCCATGGAGCATTGTGAATACATAGGCCATGGAACAATGTGATGACAGGCTCATGTAGCATTCTGATGACAGGGTCATGGAGCATTGTGATGACAGGTGTTATGGGGCACTCTGATTACAGGGGGCATGGGGCATTGAGATGAATATTGTCCTGGAGCATCCTAATGACAGCGGTCACAGAGAAACAGGATGAAAGGTATCATGCAGCATTGTGATGAAAACGGTCATGGATTATTTTGATGACAGCGGTCATGGTGCATTTTGAAAACAAACTTCATAAAGCATTGTGCTGACAGGGGTCATAGAGCATTGTGATGAGAAAGACCATGGAGCTTGGTGATGACAGAGGCCATGGAACTTTGTGATGACAAGGCTATGTACCATTGTGATTACAAGGGTCATGGAGCATTGTGATGACAAGGGCAGGGAACCTTGTGGTGACCGGGGTCATGGAGCATTTTGATGACAACTTTCATGGAACGTTGTGATGAAAGGGGTCATGGAGCATTGTGTTGAAAGGGAACATGGAGCAGTGTGATTACAGGCGTTATGGGGCACTGTGATGACAGGGGGCATGGAGCATTGTGATGAAAATTGTCCTGGAGCATTGTGATGACAGCAGTCACAGAGAATTGGGATGAAAAGTATCATGCAGCATTGTGATGACAACGGTCATGGATCATTTTGATGACAGGGGTCATGGAATATTCTGATAAAAAGGTTCATAAAGCATTTTGATGACAGGGGTCATGGAGCATTGTGTTGACACGGGCATGGAACATTGTAATGATAGGATATCTGGAGCATTCTGATGAAAACGGGATGGAGCATTTTGATGACAGGGTCCAAGGAGCATTGTGCTGACAATGGCATGGAGCATTGTGATGGAAAGGGTACTGGAGCACTGTGAGGAAAGGAGTCATGGACCATTGTGATGACAGGGGTCAGGGAGCTTTGTGATGACAAGGGTCATGGAGCATTGTAATGACACGGTCAAGGAACATTGTGATGACAAGAATTCTGGAGCATTGTGAGGAAAAAGGCATGGATCATTGGATTATAGGCGACATGGAGCATTGTGATGACATGGGCAGGGAACACTGTGATGACAGGTGTTATGGAGCAATGTGATGACAATTTTCATGGAGCATTGTGATGAGAGGGGCCTTGGAGAATTGTGATGACAGGCGTCATGGGTCATTGAGATGGCAGTAGTCATGGAGCATTATGATGAAAGGTGTTATGGAGCACTGTAATTACAGGGGCCATAGAGCATTGTGAATACAATGGCCATGGAGCATTGAGATGACAGTGGTCATGGAGCATTGTGATGAAAGTGGTAATGGATCATTGTGATGACAAGTGTCCTGGGACCCTGTGATGACATGGTTCATGGAGCATTGTGATGACAAGGGCATGGAGCATTGTGATGACACGGGCATGGAGCATTGTAATGATAGGATATCTGGAGCATTGTGATGAAAAGGGGATGGAGCATTTTGATGACAGTGTCCAAGGAGCATTGTGCTGACAAGGCATGGAGAATTGTGATGAAAATGGTACTGGAGCACTGTGAGGAAAAGAGTCATGGATTAATGTGATAACAGGGGTCATGGAGCTTTGTGACGACAAGGGTCATGGGGCATTGTGCTGACAGGTGTCATGGAGTATCGTGATGACAAATGCCATGGAGAATTGTGATGAGAGGTGGCATTGGGCATTGTGATGAAAGGGGTCATGGAGTACTGTGATTACAGGGGCCATGGAGCATTGTGATAACAAGTGACATGGAGAATACTGATGACAGGCGTCATAGAGCATTGTGATGACAAGTGCCATTTAGCATTTTGATGACAGGGGTCATCAGGCATTGTGTTGACAGGGGTCACGGAGCATTGTGATTACAAAGGCCATAGAGCATTGTGATGACAGGGGTCATGGAGCATTGAGATGACATGGGCCATGGAGCATTGTGAAGAGAAGATTCATGGAGCATTGTGATGACACGGGCATGAAGCATGGTGATGACAACAGACCTGGAGCATTGTGATGACAAGGGCATGGAGCATTGTGATTACAGGAGACATGGAGCATTGTGATGACATTGGCAGGGATCATTGTGATTACAGGGATCATGGAGCATTGTGATGACATGTGTCATGCAATATTGTGCTGACACAGATCATGGAGCATTTTGATGAGAGTGGCCTTGGAGCACAGTAATGACAGACGTCATGGGGCATTAAGGTGACAGTGGTCAAGGAGCATTGTGATGAAAGTGTTCATGGAGCAACGTGATTATTGGGACAATGGAGCATTGTGAATACAAAGGCCATGGAGCATTGAGATAACAGAGTTAATGGAGCATTGTGATGAAAGTGGTCATGGATCACTGTGATGACAAGTGTCCCGGAACCTAGTGATGACACAGTTCCTACAGCATTGAGATGACAAGGGCCAAGGCGACTTGTGATGACACGTGTCATGGGGCATTGTGATGACATTGGTCATCTTGCATTGTGATGACAGTGGTCATGTAGAGTTTTGATTAAAGGTATCATGGAGCACTGTGATGACAACGGCCAAGGAAAATTTTGATGACAAGTGTCATTGAGCAATGGAATGAAACGGGAATGGAGTATTATGATGACAAGTGTTCTGGAACATTGTGATGACAATGGCATGGAGCATTGTGATGACAGGGGTCATTGAGCATTGTGATTACAAAGACCATGATGCATTGTGATGACAGGGGCCTTGGAGCATTGTGATGACAATGGTCATCAAGCATTGTGATGACAGGGGTCATAGAGCATTGTGATGAGAAAGACCATGGAGCATGGTGATGACAGAGGACATGGAACATTGTGATGATAAGGCCGTGTACCATTGAGTTTACAAGGGTCATAGAGCATTGTGATGACAAGGGCAGGGAACCTTGTGGTGACCGGGGTCATGGAGCATTTTGATGACAACTTTCATGGAACTTTGTGATGACAGGGGTCATGGAGCATTGTGTTGAAAGGGAACATGGAGCAGTGTGATTACAGGGTCCATGGAGCATTGTGATTACAGGTGTTATGGGGCACTGTGATGACAGGGTGCATGGCGCATTGTAATGAAAATTTTCCTGGAGCATTGTGATGACAGCGGTCACAGAGAATTGCGATGAAAGGTATCATGCAGCATTGTGATGACAACGGTCGTGGATCATTTTCATGACAGTGGTCATGGAACATTCTGATAACAAGGTTCATAAAGCATTTTGATGAGAGGGGTCATGGAACATTGTGTTGACACGCGTATGTAGCATTGTAATGATAGGATATCTGGAGCATTGTGATGAAAAGGGGATGGAGCATTTTGATGATAGGGTTCAAGGAGCATTGTGCTGACAATGGCATGGACGAGTGTTATAAAAATGGTACTGGAGCACTGTGAGGAAAGGAGTCATGGATCATTGTGATTACAGGGGTCATGGAGGTTTGTGATGACAAGTGTCATGGAGCATTCTGATGACACAGTCAAGGAACATTGCGATGACAAGAATTCTGGAGCATTGTGATGAAAGGGCATGGAGCATTGTGATTAAAGGTGACAAGGAGCATTGTGATGATATGGGCAGAGAACATTGTGATGAAAGGGGTCATGGAGCATTGTGATGAAAAGTGTCATGGAACATTGTGCTGACAGGGATCATGGAGCTTTTTGGTAAGAGAGGCCTTGGAGATTTGTGATGGCAGGCGTCATAGGGCATTGTGATGACAGCGGTCTTGGAGCATTGGGATAAAAGGGGTCATGGAGCACTGTGATGACAAGGGGCCATGGAGCATTGTGAATACAAAGGCTATGGAGCATTGAGATGACAGGGTTCATGGAGCATTGTGATGAAAGTGATCATGGATCATTGTGATGACAAGTGTCCTGGAACCTTGTGATGACACGGTTCATGGAGCATTGTAATGACAAGGACCATGGCGAATTGTGATGACATCTGTCATGGGGCATTGTGATGACAGTGGTCATCTAGAATTGTGATGAAAGGTATCATGGAGCACTGTGATGACAGGGGCCATGGAACATTGTAATGACAAAGGCCATGGAGCATTGTGATGACAAGTGTCATAGGGCATTTTGATGACTTTGGCATGGAGCATTATGATGACAAGAGTTCTCGAGCATTTTGATGACAAGGGCATGGAGCATTGTGATGACAGGGGCCATGGAACATTGTGTTGACAAAGGCCATGGAGCATGGTGATGACAAGTGTCATGGGGCATTTTAATGACATTGGCACGGAGCATTATGATGACAAGGGTTCTGGAGCATTTTGATGACAAGGGCATGGAACATTGTGATGACATGGCCCATGGAGCATTGTGATGAAAAGGGCAGGGAACATTGTGATGACTGGGTTCATGGAGCATTGTGATGAAAGGGGCCATGGAGCATTGAGATGACAGGCGTCATGAGGCATGGTGATGACACTGGTCATGGAGCATTGTGATGAAAGAGATCATGGAGCAATATGATAACAGGGACCATGGAGCATTGTGATGCCAGGTGTATTGGAGCAATGTGATAAAAGAAGTCATGGATGATTGTGATGACATGTGTCCTGGAGCACTGTGATGACACAGGTCATCGAGCATTGTGATGACAAGGGCCATGGAGCATTGTGATTACAGGGGCCATGGGGCATTGTCATGACAATGGCATGGAGCATTGTGATGACAGGGATCATTGAGCATTGTGATTCCAAAACCATGAGGCATTGTGATGAACGGGGCCTTGGAGCATTGTGATGACAATGGTCATCAAGCATTTTGATGACAGGGGTCATAGAGCATTGTGATGAGAAAGACCATGGAGCATAGGGATGACAGAGGCCATGGAACATTGTGATGACAAGGCCATGTACCATTGTGATTCCAAGGGTCATGGAGCATTGTGATGACAAGGGCAGGGAACCTTGTGGTGACTGGGGTCATGGGACATTCTGTTGAAAGGGAACATGGAGCACTGTGATTACAGGGTCCATGGAGCATTGTGAATACATAGGCCATGGAACAATGTGATGACAGGCTCATGTAGCATTCTGATGACAGGGTCATGGAGCATTGTGATGACAGGTGTTATGGGGCACTCTGATTACAGGGGGCATGGGGCATTGAGATGAATATTGTCCTGGAGCATCCTAATGACAGCGGTCACAGAGAAACAGGATGAAAGGTATCATGCAGCATTGTGATGAAAACGGTCATGGATTATTTTGATGACAGCGGTCATGGTGCATTTTGAAAACAAACTTCATAAAGCATTGTGCTGACAGGGGTCATAGAGCATTGTGATGAGAAAGACCATGGAGCTTGGTGATGACAGAGGCCATGGAACTTTGTGATGACAAGGCTATGTACCATTGTGATTACAAGGGTCATGGAGCATTGTGATGACAAGGGCAGGGAACCTTGTGGTGACCGGGGTCATGGAGCATTTTGATGACAACTTTCATGGAACGTTGTGATGAAAGGGGTCATGGAGCATTGTGTTGAAAGGGAACATGGAGCAGTGTGATTACAGGCGTTATGGGGCACTGTGATGACAGGGGGCATGGAGCATTGTGATGAAAATTGTCCTGGAGCATTGTGATGACAGCAGTCACAGAGAATTGGGATGAAAAGTATCATGCAGCATTGTGATGACAACGGTCATGGATCATTTTGATGACAGGGGTCATGGAATATTCTGATAAAAAGGTTCATAAAGCATTTTGATGACAGGGGTCATGGAGCATTGTGTTGACACGGGCATGGAACATTGTAATGATAGGATATCTGGAGCATTCTGATGAAAACGGGATGGAGCATTTTGATGACAGGGTCCAAGGAGCATTGTGCTGACAATGGCATGGAGCATTGTGATGGAAAGGGTACTGGAGCACTGTGAGGAAAGGAGTCATGGACCATTGTGATGACAGGGGTCAGGGAGCTTTGTGATGACAAGGGTCATGGAGCATTGTAATGACACGGTCAAGGAACATTGTGATGACAAGAATTCTGGAGCATTGTGAGGAAAAAGGCATGGATCATTGGATTATAGGCGACATGGAGCATTGTGATGACATGGGCAGGGAACACTGTGATGACAGGTGTTATGGAGCAATGTGATGACAATTTTCATGGAGCATTGTGATGAGAGGGGCCTTGGAGAATTGTGATGACAGGCGTCATGGGTCATTGAGATGGCAGTAGTCATGGAGCATTATGATGAAAGGTGTTATGGAGCACTGTAATTACAGGGGCCATAGAGCATTGTGAATACAATGGCCATGGAGCATTGAGATGACAGTGGTCATGGAGCATTGTGATGAAAGTGGTAATGGATCATTGTGATGACAAGTGTCCTGGGACCCTGTGATGACATGGTTCATGGAGCATTGTGATGACAAGGGCATGGAGCATTGTGATGACACGGGCATGGAGCATTGTAATGATAGGATATCTGGAGCATTGTGATGAAAAGGGGATGGAGCATTTTGATGACAGTGTCCAAGGAGCATTGTGCTGACAAGGCATGGAGAATTGTGATGAAAATGGTACTGGAGCACTGTGAGGAAAAGAGTCATGGATTAATGTGATAACAGGGGTCATGGAGCTTTGTGACGACAAGGGTCATGGGGCATTGTGCTGACAGGTGTCATGGAGTATCGTGATGACAAATGCCATGGAGAATTGTGATGAGAGGTGGCATTGGGCATTGTGATGAAAGGGGTCATGGAGTACTGTGATTACAGGGGCCATGGAGCATTGTGATAACAAGTGACATGGAGAATACTGATGACAGGCGTCATAGAGCATTGTGATGACAAGTGCCATTTAGCATTTTGATGACAGGGGTCATCAGGCATTGTGTTGACAGGGGTCACGGAGCATTGTGATTACAAAGGCCATAGAGCATTGTGATGACAGGGGTCATGGAGCATTGAGATGACATGGGCCATGGAGCATTGTGAAGAGAAGATTCATGGAGCATTGTGATGACACGGGCATGAAGCATGGTGATGACAACAGACCTGGAGCATTGTGATGACAAGGGCATGGAGCATTGTGATTACAGGAGACATGGAGCATTGTGATGACATTGGCAGGGATCATTGTGATTACAGGGATCATGGAGCATTGTGATGACATGTGTCATGCAATATTGTGCTGACACAGATCATGGAGCATTTTGATGAGAGTGGCCTTGGAGCACAGTAATGACAGACGTCATGGGGCATTAAGGTGACAGTGGTCAAGGAGCATTGTGATGAAAGTGTTCATGGAGCAACGTGATTATTGGGACAATGGAGCATTGTGAATACAAAGGCCATGGAGCATTGAGATAACAGAGTTAATGGAGCATTGTGATGAAAGTGGTCATGGATCACTGTGATGACAAGTGTCCCGGAACCTAGTGATGACACGGTTCCTACAGCATTGAGATGACAAGGGCCAAGGCGACTTGTGATGACACGTGTCATGGGGCATTGTGATGACATTGGTCATCTTGCATTGTGATGACAGTGGTCATGTAGAGTTTTGATTAAAGGTATCATGGAGCACTGTGATGACAACGGCCAAGGAAAATTTTGATGACAAGTGTCATTGAGCAATGGAATGAAACGGGAATGGAGTATTATGATGACAAGTGTTCTGGAGCATTGTGATGACAATGGCATGGAGCATTGTGATGACAGGGGTCATTGAGCATTGTGATTACAAAGACCATGATGCATTGTGATGACAGGGGCCTTGGAGCATTGTGATGACAATGGTCATCAAGCATTGTGATGACAGGGGTCATAGAGCATTGTGATGAGAAAGACCATGGAGCATGGTGATGACAGAGGACATGGAACATTGTGATGATAAGGCCATGTACCATTGAGTTTACAAGGGTCATAGAGCATTGTGATGACAAGGGCAGGGAACCTTGTGGTGACCGGGGTCATGGAGCATTTTGATGACAACTTTCATGGAACTTTGTGATGACAGGGGTCATGGAGCATTGTGTTGAAAGGGAACATGGAGCAGTGTGATTACAGGGTCCATGGAGCATTGTGATTACAGGTGTTATGGGGCACTGTGATGACAGGGTGCATGGCGCATTGTAATGAAAATTTTCCTGGAGCATTGTGATGACAGCGGTCACAGAGAATTGCGATGAAAGGTATCATGCAGCATTGTGATGACAACGGTCGTGGATCATTTTCATGACAGTGGTCATGGAACATTCTGATAACAAGGTTCATAAAGCATTTTGATGAGAGGGGTCATGGAACATTGTGTTGACACGCGTATGTAGCATTGTAATGATAGGATATCTGGAGCATTGTGATGAAAAGGGGATGGAGCATTTTGATGATAGGGTTCAAGGAGCATTGTGCTGACAATGGCATGGACGATTGTTATAAAAATGGTACTGGAGCACTGTGAGGAAAGGAGTCATGGATCATTGTGATTACAGGGGTCATGGAGCTTTGTGATGACAAGTGTCATGGAGCATTCTGATGACACAGTCAAGGAACATTGCGATGACAAGAATTCTGGAGCATTGTGATGAAAGGGCATGGAGCATTGTGATTAAAGGTGACAAGGAGCATTGTGATGATATGGGCAGAGAACATTGTGATGAAAGGGGTCATGGAGCATTGTGATGAAAAGTGTCATGGAACATTGTGCTGACAGGGATCATGGAGCTTTTTGGTAAGAGAGGCCTTGGAGATTTGTGATGGCAGGCGTCATAGGGCATTGTGATGACAGCGGTCTTGGAGCATTGGGATAAAAGGGGTCATGGGGCACTGTGATGACAAGGGGCCATGGAGCATTGTGAATACAAAGGCTATGGAGCATTGAGATGACAGGGTTCATGGAGCATTGTGATGAAAGTGATCATGGATCATTGTGATGACAAGTGTCCTGGAACCTTGTGATGACACGGTTCATGGAGCATTGTAATGACAAGGACCATGGCGAATTGTGATGACATCTGTCATGGGGCATTGTGATGACAGTGGTCATCTAGAATTGTGATGAAAGGTATCATGGAGCACTGTGATGACAGGGGCCATGGAACATTGTAATGACAAAGGCCATGGAGCATTGTGATGACAAGTGTCATAGGGCATTTTGATGACTTTGGCATGGAGCATTATGATGACAAGAGTTCTCGAGCATTTTGATGACAAGGGCATGGAGCATTGTGATGACAGGGGCCATGGAACATTGTGTTGACAAAGGCCATGGAGCATGGTGATGACAAGTGTCATGGGGCATTTTAATGACATTGGCACGGAGCATTATGATGACAAGGGTTCTGGAGCATTTTGATGACAAGGGCATGGAACATTGTGATGACATGGCCCATGGAGCATTGTGATGAAAAGGGCAGGGAACATTGTGATGACTGGGTTCATGGAGCATTGTGATGAAAGGGGCCATGGAGCATTGAGATGACAGGCGTCATGAGGCATGGTGATGACACTGGTCATGGAGCATTGTGATGAAAGAGATCATGGAGCAATATGATAACAGGGACCATGGAGCATTGTGATGCCAGGTGTATTGGAGCAATGTGATAAAAGAAGTCATGGATGATTGTGATGACATGTGTCCTGGAACACTGTGATGACACAGGTCATCGAGCATTGTGATGACAAGGGCCATGGAGCATTGTGATTACAGGGGCCATGGGGCATTGTCATGACAATGGCATGGAGCATTGTGATGACAGGGATCATTGAGCATTGTGATTCCAAAACCATGAGGCATTGTGATGAACGGGGCCTTGGAGCATTGTGATGACAATGGTCATCAAGCATTTTGATGACAGGGGTCATAGAGCATTGTGATGAGAAAGACCATGGAGCATAGGGATGACAGAGGCCATGGAACATTGTGATGACAAGGCCATGTACCATTGTGATTCCAAGGGTCATGGAGCATTGTGATGACAAGGGCAGGGAACCTTGTGGTGACTGGGGTCATGGGACATTCTGTTGAAAGGGAACATGGAGCACTGTGATTACAGGGTCCATGGAGCATTGTGAATACATAGGCCATGGAACAATGTGATGACAGGCTCATGTAGCATTCTGATGACAGGGTCATGGAGCATTGTGGTGACAGGTGTTATGGGGCACTCTGATTACAGGGGGCATGGGGCATTGAGATGAATATTGTCCTGGAGCATCCTAATGACAGCGGTCACAGAGAAACAGGATGAAAGGTATCATGCAGCATTGTGATGAAAACGGTCATGGATTATTTTGATGACAGCGGTCATGGTGCATTTTGAAAACAAACTTCATAAAGCATTGTGCTGACAGGGGTCATAGAGCATTGTGATGAGAAAGACCATGGAGCTTGGTGATGACAGAGGCCATGGAACTTTGTGATGACAAGGCTATGTACCATTGTGATTACAAGGGTCATGGAGCATTGTGATGACAAGGGCAGGGAACCTTGTGGTGACCGGGGTCATGGAGCATTTTGATGACAACTTTCATGGAACGTTGTGATGAAAGGGGTCATGGAGCATTGTGTTGAAAGGGAACATGGAACAGTGTGATTACAGGCGTTATGGGGCACTGTGATGACAGGGGGCATGGAGCATTGTGATGAAAATTGTCCTGGAGCATTGTGATGACAGCAGTCACAGAGAATTGGGATGAAAAGTATCATGCAGCATTGTGATGACAACGGTCATGGATCATTTTGATGACAGGGGTCATGGAATATTCTGATAAAAAGGTTCATAAAGCATTTTGATGACAGGGGTCATGGAGCATTGTGTTGACACGGGCATGGAACATTGTAATGATAGGATATCTGGAGCATTCTGATGAAAACGGGATGGAGCATTTTGATGACAGGGTCCAAGGAGCATTGTGCTGACAATGGCATGGAGCATTGTGATGGAAAGGGTACTGGAGCACTGTGAGGAAAGGAGTCATGGACCATTGTGATGACAGGGGTCAGGGAGCTTTGTGATGACAAGGGTCATGGAGCATTGTAATGACACGGTCAAGGAACATTGTGATGACAAGAATTCTGGAGCATTGTGAGGAAAAAGGCATGGATCATTGGATTATAGGCGACATGGAGCATTGTGATGACATGGGCAGGGAACACTGTGATGACAGGTGTTATGGAGCAATGTGATGACAATTTTCATGGAGCATTGTGATGAGAGGGGCCTTGGAGAATTGTGATGACAGGCGTCATGGGTCATTGAGATGGCAGTAGTCATGGAGCATTATGATGAAAGGTGTTATGGAGCACTGTAATTACAGGGGCCATAGAGCATTGTGAATACAATGGCCATGGAGCATTGAGATGACAGTGGTCATGGAGCATTGTGATGAAAGTGGTAATGGATCATTGTGATGACAAGTGTCCTGGGACCCTGTGATGACATGGTTCATGGAGCATTGTGATGACAAGGGCATGGAGCATTGTGATGACACGGGCATGGAGCATTGTAATGATAGGATATCTGGAGCATTGTGATGAAAAGGGGATGGAGCATTTTGATGACAGTGTCCAAGGAGCATTGTGCTGACAAGGCATGGAGAATTGTGATGAAAATGGTACTGGAGCACTGTGAGGAAAAGAGTCATGGATTAATGTGATAACAGGGGTCATGGAGCTTTGTGACGACAAGGGTCATGGGGCATTGTGCTGACAGGTGTCATGGAGTATCGTGATGACAAATGCCATGGAGAATTGTGATGAGAGGTGGCATTGGGCATTGTGATGAAAGGGGTCATGGAGTACTGTGATTACAGGGGCCATGGAGCATTGTGATAACAAGTGACATGGAGAATACTGATGACAGGCGTCATAGAGCATTGTGATGACAAGTGCCATTTAGCATTTTGATGACAGGGGTCATCAGGCATTGTGTTGACAGGGGTCACGGAGCATTGTGATTACAAAGGCCATAGAGCATTGTGATGACAGGGGTCATGGAGCATTGAGATGACATGGGCCATGGAGCATTGTGAAGAGAAGATTCATGGAGCATTGTGATGACACGGGCATGAAGCATGGTGATGACAACAGACCTGGAGCATTGTGATGACAAGGGCATGGAGCATTGTGATTACAGGGGACATGGAGCATTGTGATGACATTGGCAGGGATCATTGTGATTACAGGGATCATGGAGCATTGTGATGACATGTGTCATGCAATATTGTGCTGACACAGATCATGGAGCATTTTGATGAGAGTGGCCTTGGAGCACAGTAATGACAGACGTCATGGGGCATTAAGGTGACAGTGGTCAAGGAGCATTGTGATGAAAGTGTTCATGGAGCAACGTGATTATTGGGACAATGGAGCATTGTGAATACAAAGGCCATGGAGCATTGAGATAACAGAGTTAATGGAGCATTGTGATGAAAGTGGTCATGGATCACTGTGATGACAAGTGTCCCGGAACCTAGTGATGACACGGTTCCTACAGCATTGAGATGACAAGGGCCAAGGCGACTTGTGATGACACGTGTCATGGGGCATTGTGATGACATTGGTCATCTTGCATTGTGATGACAGTGGTCATGTAGAGTTTTGATTAAAGGTATCATGGAGCACTGTGATGACAACGGCCAAGGAAAATTTTGATGACAAGTGTCATTGAGCAATGGAATGAAACGGGAATGGAGTATTATGATGACAAGTGTTCTGGAGCATTGTGATGACAATGGCATGGAGCATTGTGATGACAGGGGTCATTGAGCATTGTGATTACAAAGACCATGATGCATTGTGATGACAGGGGCCTTGGAGCATTGTGATGACAATGGTCATCAAGCATTGTGATGACAGGGGTCATAGAGCATTGTGATGAGAAAGACCATGGAGCATGGTGATGACAGAGGACATGGAACATTGTGATGATAAGGCCGTGTACCATTGAGTTTACAAGGGTCATAGAGCATTGTGATGACAAGGGCAGGGAACCTTGTGGTGACCGGGGTCATGGAGCATTTTGATGACAACTTTCATGGAACATTGTGATGACAGGGGTCATGGAGCATTGTGTTGAAAGGGAACATGGAGCAGTGTGATTACAGGGTCCATGGAGCATTGTGATTACAGGTGTTATGGGGCACTGTGATGACAGGGTGCATGGCGCATTGTAATGAAAATTTTCCTGGAGCATTGTGATGACAGCGGTCACAGAGAATTGCGATGAAAGGTATCATGCAGCATTGTGATGACAACGGTCGTGGATCATTTTCATGACAGTGGTCATGGAACATTCTGATAACAAGGTTCATAAAGCATTTTGATGAGAGGGGTCATGGAACATTGTGTTGACACGCGTATGTAGCATTGTAATGATAGGATATCTGGAGCATTGTGATGAAAAGGGGATGGAGCATTTTGATGATAGGGTTCAAGGAGCATTGTGCTGACAATGGCATGGACGATTGTTATAAAAATGGTACTGGAGCACTGTGAGGAAAGGAGTCATGGATCATTGTGATTACAGGGGTCATGGAGCTTTGTGATGACAAGTGTCATGGAGCATTCTGATGACACAGTCAAGGAACATTGCGATGACAAGAATTCTGGAGCATTGTGATGAAAGGGCATGGAGCATTGTGATTAAAGATGACAAGGAGCATTGTGATGATATGGGCAGAGAACATTGTGATGAAAGGGGTCATGGAGCATTGTGATGAAAAGTGTCATGGAACATTGTGCTGACAGGGATCATGGAGCTTTTTGGTAAGAGAGGCCTTGGAGATTTGTGATGGCAGGCGTCATAGGGCATTGTGATGACAGCGGTCTTGGAGCATTGGGATAAAAGGGGTCATGGAGCACTGTGATGACAAGGGGCCATGGAGCATTGTGAATACAAAGGCTATGGAGCATTGAGATGACAGGGTTCATGGAGCATTGTGATGAAAGTGATCATGGATCATTGTGATGACAAGTGTCCTGGAACCTTGTGATGACACGGTTCATGGAGCATTGTAATGACAAGGACCATGGCGAATTGTGATGACATCTGTCATGGGGCATTGTGATGACAGTGGTCATCTAGAATTGTGATGAAAGGTATCATGGAGCACTGTGATGACAGGGGCCATGGAACATTGTAATGACAAAGGCCATGGAGCATTGTGATGACAAGTGTCATAGGGCATTTTGATGACTTTGGCATGGAGCATTATGATGACAAGAGTTCTCGAGCATTTTGATGACAAGGGCATGGAGCATTGTGATGACAGGGGCCATGGAACATTGTGTTGACAAAGGCCATGGAGCATGGTGATGACAAGTGTCATGGGGCATTTTAATGACATTGGCACGGAGCATTATGATGACAAGGGTTCTGGAGCATTTTGATGACAAGGGCATGGAACATTGTGATGACATGGCCCATGGAGCATTGTGATGAAAAGGGCAGGGAACATTGTGATGACTGGGTTCATGGAGCATTGTGATGAAAGGGGCCATGGAGCATTGAGATGACAGGCGTCATGAGGCATGGTGATGACACTGGTCATGGAGCATTGTGATGAAAGAGATCATGGAGCAATATGATAACAGGGACCATGGAGCATTGTGATGCCAGGTGTATTGGAGCAATGTGATAAAAGAAGTCATGGATGATTGTGATGACATGTGTCCTGGAACACTGTGATGACACAGGTCATCGAGCATTGTGATGACAAGGGCCATGGAGCATTGTGATTACAGGGGCCATGGGGCATTGTCATGACAATGGCATGGAGCATTGTGATGACAGGGATCATTGAGCATTGTGATTCCAAAACCATGAGGCATTGTGATGAACGGGGCCTTGGAGCATTGTGATGACAATGGTCATCAAGCATTTTGATGACAGGGGTCATAGAGCATTGTGATGAGAAAGACCATGGAGCATAGGGATGACAGAGGCCATGGAACATTGTGATGACAAGGCCATGTACCATTGTGATTCCAAGGGTCATGGAGCATTGTGATGACAAGGGCAGGGAACCTTGTGGTGACTGGGGTCATGGGACATTCTGTTGAAAGGGAACATGGAGCACTGTGATTACAGGGTCCATGGAGCATTGTGAATACATAGGCCATGGAACAATGTGATGACAGGCTCATGTAGCATTCTGATGACAGGGTCATGGAGCATTGTGGTGACAGGTGTTATGGGGCACTCTGATTACAGGGGGCATGGGGCATTGAGATGAATATTGTCCTGGAGCATCCTAATGACAGCGGTCACAGAGAAACAGGATGAAAGGTATCATGCAGCATTGTGATGAAAACGGTCATGGATTATTTTGATGACAGCGGTCATGGTGCATTTTGAAAACAAACTTCATAAAGCATTGTGCTGACAGGGGTCATAGAGCATTGTGATGAGAAAGACCATGGAGCTTGGTGATGACAGAGGCCATGGAACTTTGTGATGACAAGGCTATGTACCATTGTGATTACAAGGGTCATGGAGCATTGTGATGACAAGGGCAGGGAACCTTGTGGTGACCGGGGTCATGGAGCATTTTGATGACAACTTTCATGGAACGTTGTGATGAAAGGGGTCATGGAGCATTGTGTTGAAAGGGAACATGGAGCAGTGTGATTACAGGCGTTATGGGGCACTGTGATGACAGGGGGCATGGAGCATTGTGATGAAAATTGTCCTGGAGCATTGTGATGACAGCAGTCACAGAGAATTGGGATGAAAAGTATCATGCAGCATTGTGATGACAACGGTCATGGATCATTTTGATGACAGGGGTCATGGAATATTCTGATAAAAAGGTTCATAAAGCATTTTGATGACAGGGGTCATGGAGCATTGTGTTGACACGGGCATGGAACATTGTAATGATAGGATATCTGGAGCATTCTGATGAAAACGGGATGGAGCATTTTGATGACAGGGTCCAAGGAGCATTGTGCTGACAATGGCATGGAGCATTGTGATGGAAAGGGTACTGGAGCACTGTGAGGAAAGGAGTCATGGACCATTGTGATGACAGGGGTCAGGGAGCTTTGTGATGACAAGGGTCATGGAGCATTGTAATGACACGGTCAAGGAACATTGTGATGACAAGAATTCTGGAGCATTGTGAGGAAAAAGGCATGGATCATTGGATTATAGGCGACATGGAGCATTGTGATGACATGGGCAGGGAACACTGTGATGACAGGTGTTATGGAGCAATGTGATGACAATTTTCATGGAGCATTGTGATGAGAGGGGCCTTGGAGAATTGTGATGACAGGCGTCATGGGTCATTGAGATGGCAGTAGTCATGGAGCATTATGATGAAAGGTGTTATGGAGCACTGTAATTACAGGGGCCATAGAGCATTGTGAATACAATGGCCATGGAGCATTGAGATGACAGTGGTCATGGAGCATTGTGATGAAAGTGGTAATGGATCATTGTGATGACAAGTGTCCTGGGACCCTGTGATGACATGGTTCATGGAGCATTGTGATGACAAGGGCATGGAGCATTGTGATGACACGGGCATGGAGCATTGTAATGATAGGATATCTGGAGCATTGTGATGAAAAGGGGATGGAGCATTTTGATGACAGTGTCCAAGGAGCATTGTGCTGACAAGGCATGGAGAATTGTGATGAAAATGGTACTGGAGCACTGTGAGGAAAAGAGTCATGGATTAATGTGATAACAGGGGTCATGGAGCTTTGTGACGACAAGGGTCATGGGGCATTGTGCTGACAGGTGTCATGGAGTATCGTGATGACAAATGCCATGGAGAATTGTGATGAGAGGTGGCATTGGGCATTGTGATGAAAGGGGTCATGGAGTACTGTGATTACAGGGGCCATGGAGCATTGTGATAACAAGTGACATGGAGAATACTGATGACAGGCGTCATAGAGCATTGTGATGACAAGTGCCATTTAGCATTTTGATGACAGGGGTCATCAGGCATTGTGTTGACAGGGGTCACGGAGCATTGTGATTACAAAGGCCATAGAGCATTGTGATGACAGGGGTCATGGAGCATTGAGATGACATGGGCCATGGAGCATTGTGAAGAGAAGATTCATGGAGCATTGTGATGACACGGGCATGAAGCATGGTGATGACAACAGACCTGGAGCATTGTGATGACAAGGGCATGGAGCATTGTGATTACAGGAGACATGGAGCATTGTGATGACATTGGCAGGGATCATTGTGATTACAGGGATCATGGAGCATTGTGATGACATGTGTCATGCAATATTGTGCTGACACAGATCATGGAGCATTTTGATGAGAGTGGCCTTGGAGCACAGTAATGACAGACGTCATGGGGCATTAAGGTGACAGTGGTCAAGGAGCATTGTGATGAAAGTGTTCATGGAGCAACGTGATTATTGGGACAATGGAGCATTGTGAATACAAAGGCCATGGAGCATTGAGATAACAGAGTTAATGGAGCATTGTGATGAAAGTGGTCATGGATCACTGTGATGACAAGTGTCCCGGAACCTAGTGATGACACGGTTCCTACAGCATTGAGATGACAAGGGCCAAGGCGACTTGTGATGACACGTGTCATGGGGCATTGTGATGACATTGGTCATCTTGCATTGTGATGACAGTGGTCATGTAGAGTTTTGATTAAAGGTATCATGGAGCACTGTGATGACAACGGCCAAGGAAAATTTTGATGACAAGTGTCATTGAGCAATGGAATGAAACGGGAATGGAGTATTATGATGACAAGTGTTCTGGAGCATTGTGATGACAATGGCATGGAGCATTGTGATGACAGGGGTCATTGAGCATTGTGATTACAAAGACCATGATGCATTGTGATGACAGGGGCCTTGGAGCATTGTGATGACAATGGTCATCAAGCATTGTGATGACAGGGGTCATAGAGCATTGTGATGAGAAAGACCATGGAGCATGGTGATGACAGAGGACATGGAACATTGTGATGATAAGGCCGTGTACCATTGAGTTTACAAGGGTCATAGAGCATTGTGATGACAAGGGCAGGGAACCTTGTGGTGACCGGGGTCATGGAGCATTTTGATGACAACTTTCATGGAACATTGTGATGACAGGGGTCATGGAGCATTGTGTTGAAAGGGAACATGGAGCAGTGTGATTACAGGGTCCATGGAGCATTGTGATTACAGGTGTTATGGGGCACTGTGATGACAGGGTGCATGGCGCATTGTAATGAAAATTTTCCTGGAGCATTGTGATGACAGCGGTCACAGAGAATTGCGATGAAAGGTATCATGCAGCATTGTGATGACAACGGTCGTGGATCATTTTCATGACAGTGGTCATGGAACATTCTGATAACAAGGTTCATAAAGCATTTTGATGAGAGGGGTCATGGAACATTGTGTTGACACGCGTATGTAGCATTGTAATGATAGGATATCTGGAGCATTGTGATGAAAAGGGGATGGAGCATTTTGATGATAGGGTTCAAGGAGCATTGTGCTGACAATGGCATGGACGATTGTTATAAAAATGGTACTGGAGCACTGTGAGGAAAGGAGTCATGGATCATTGTGATTACAGGGGTCATGGAGCTTTGTGATGACAAGTGTCATGGAGCATTCTGATGACACAGTCAAGGAACATTGCGATGACAAGAATTCTGGAGCATTGTGATGAAAGGGCATGGAGCATTGTGATTAAAGATGACAAGGAGCATTGTGATGATATGGGCAGAGAACATTGTGATGAAAGGGGTCATGGAGCATTGTGATGAAAAGTGTCATGGAACATTGTGCTGACAGGGATCATGGAGCTTTTTGGTAAGAGAGGCCTTGGAGATTTGTGATGGCAGGCGTCATAGGGCATTGTGATGACAGCGGTCTTGGAGCATTGGGATAAAAGGGGTCATGGAGCACTGTGATGACAAGGGGCCATGGAGCATTGTGAATACAAAGGCTATGGAGCATTGAGATGACAGGGTTCATGGAGCATTGTGATGAAAGTGATCATGGATCATTGTGATGACAAGTGTCCTGGAACCTTGTGATGACACGGTTCATGGAGCATTGTAATGACAAGGACCATGGCGAATTGTGATGACATCTGTCATGGGGCATTGTGATGACAGTGGTCATCTAGAATTGTGATGAAAGGTATCATGGAGCACTGTGATGACAGGGGCCATGGAACATTGTAATGACAAAGGCCATGGAGCATTGTGATGACAAGTGTCATAGGGCATTTTGATGACTTTGGCATGGAGCATTATGATGACAAGAGTTCTCGAGCATTTTGATGACAAGGGCATGGAGCATTGTGATGACAGGGGCCATGGAACATTGTGTTGACAAAGGCCATGGAGCATGGTGATGACAAGTGTCATGGGGCATTTTAATGACATTGGCACGGAGCATTATGATGACAAGGGTTCTGGAGCATTTTGATGACAAGGGCATGGAACATTGTGATGACATGGCCCATGGAGCATTGTGATGAAAAGGGCAGGGAACATTGTGATGACTGGGTTCATGGAGCATTGTGATGAAAGGGGCCATGGAGCATTGAGATGACAGGCGTCATGAGGCATGGTGATGACACTGGTCATGGAGCATTGTGATGAAAGAGATCATGGAGCAATATGATAACAGGGACCATGGAGCATTGTGATGCCAGGTGTATTGGAGCAATGTGATAAAAGAAGTCATGGATGATTGTGATGACATGTGTCCTGGAACACTGTGATGACACAGGTCATCGAGCATTGTGATGACAAGGGCCATGGAGCATTGTGATTACAGGGGCCATGGGGCATTGTCATGACAATGGCATGGAGCATTGTGATGACAGGGATCATTGAGCATTGTGATTCCAAAACCATGAGGCATTGTGATGAACGGGGCCTTGGAGCATTGTGATGACAATGGTCATCAAGCATTTTGATGACAGGGGTCATAGAGCATTGTGATGAGAAAGACCATGGAGCATAGGGATGACAGAGGCCATGGAACATTGTGATGACAAGGCCATGTACCATTGTGATTCCAAGGGTCATGGAGCATTGTGATGACAAGGGCAGGGAACCTTGTGGTGACTGGGGTCATGGGACATTCTGTTGAAAGGGAACATGGAGCACTGTGATTACAGGGTCCATGGAGCATTGTGAATACATAGGCCATGGAACAATGTGATGACAGGCTCATGTAGCATTCTGATGACAGGGTCATGGAGCATTGTGATGACAGGTGTTATGGGGCACTCTGATTACAGGGGGCATGGGGCATTGAGATGAATATTGTCCTGGAGCATCCTAATGACAGCGGTCACAGAGAAACAGGATGAAAGGTATCATGCAGCATTGTGATGAAAACGGTCATGGATTATTTTGATGACAGCGGTCATGGTGCATTTTGAAAACAAACTTCATAAAGCATTGTGCTGACAGGGGTCATAGAGCATTGTGATGAGAAAGACCATGGAGCTTGGTGATGACAGAGGCCATGGAACTTTGTGATGACAAGGCTATGTACCATTGTGATGACAATGGTCATGGATCATTCTGATGACAGGGGTCATGGAACATTCTGATAACAAGGTTCATAAAGCATTTTGATGACACGGGTCATGGAGCATTGTGTTGACACGGGCATGGAGCATTGTAGTGACAGGATATCGGGAGCATTGTGATGAAAAGGGGATGGAGGATTTTGATGACAGTGTCCAAGGAGCATTGTGCTGACAATGGCATGGAGCATTGTGATGAAAAGGGTACTGGAGCACTGTGAGGAGAGGAGTCATGGATCATTATGATGACAGGGGTCATGGAGCTTTGTGATGAGAAGGGTCATGGAGCATTGTGATGACACGGTCAAGGAACATTGCGATGACAATAATTCAGGAGCATTGTGATGAAAGGGAATGGAGCATTGTGATTAAAGGTGACAAGGAGAATTGTGATGATATGGGCAGAGAACTTTGTGATGACAGGGGTCATGGAGCATTGTGCTGAAAAGTGTCATGGAACATTGTGCTGACAGGGATCATGGAGATTTTTGTTAAGAGAGGCCTTGGAGACTTGTGATGGCAGGCGTCATGGGGCATTGTGATGAGAGCGGTCTTGGAGCATTGTGATAAAAGGAGTCAAGGAGCACTGTGATGAGAGGGACCATGGAGCATTGTGAATACAAAGGCTATGGAGCATGGAGATGACAGGGTTCCTGGAGCATTGTGATGAATGTCATCATGGATCATTGTGATGACAAGTGTCCTGGAACCTTGTGATGACACGGTTCATGGAGCATTGTAATGACAAGACCATGGCGAATTGTGATGACATCTGTCATGGATCATTGTGATGACATTGGCAGGGATCATTGTGATTACAAGGATCATGGAGCATTGTGATGACAAGTGTCATGCAATATTGTGCAGACAGAGATCATGGAGCATTTTGATGAGAGTGGCCTTGGAGCACAGTGATGAGAGACGTCATGGGGCATTATGGTGACAGTGGTCAAGGAGCATTATGATGAAAGTGTTCATGGAGCTACGCGATTATCGGGACAATGGAGCATTGTGAATACAAAGGCCATGGAGCATTGAGATAACAGAGTTCCTGGAGCATTGTAATTAAGGTGGTCATGGATCACTGTGATGACAAGTGTCCTGGAACCTAGTGATGACACGGTTCCTACAGCATTTAGATGACAAGGGCCAAGGCGAATTGTGATGACACGTGTCATGGGGCATTGTGATGACATTGGTCATCTTGCATTGTGATGACAGTGGTCATATAGAATTTTGATTAAAGGTATCATGGAGCACTGTGATGACAAAGACCAAGGAACATTTTGATGACAAGTGTCATTGAGCAATGGGATGACATGGGAATGGAGTATTATGATGACAACTGTTCTGGAGCATTGTGATGACAAGGGCATGGAACATTGTGATTACAGGGCCATGGAGCATTGTGATGACAACGGCATGGAGCATTGTGATGACACGGTCATGGAGCATTGTAATGATAGGATATCTGGAGCATTCTGATGAAAAGGGGATGGAGCATTTTGATGACAGGGTCCAAAGATCATTGAGCTTACAATGGCATGGAACATTGTGATGAAAATGGTACTGGAGCACTGTGAGGAAAGGAGTCATGGATCATTGTGATGACAGGGGTCATGGAGGTTTGTGATGACAAGGGTCATGGAGCATTGTAATGACACGGTCAAGGATCATTGCGATAACAAGAATTCTGGAGCATTGTGATGAAAGGGCATGGAGCATTGTGATTAAAGGTGACAAGGAGCGTTGTGATGATATGGGCAGAGAACTTTGTGATGACAGGGGTCATGGAGCATTGTGATGAAAAGTGTCATGGAACATTGTGCTGACAGGGATCATGGAGCTTTCTGGTAAGAGAGGCCTTGGAGATTTGTGATTGCAGGCGTCATGGGGCATTGTGATGACAGCGGTCTTGGAGCATTTTGATGAAATGGGTCATAGAGCACTGTGATTACAGGGGCCATGGAGCATTGTGAATACAAAGGCTATGGAGCATTGAGATGACAGGTTTCATGGAGCATTGTGATGAAAGTGATCATGGATCATTGTGATGACAAGTGTCCTGGAACCTTGTGATGACACGGTTCATGGAGCATTGTGATGACAAGGACCATGCGAATTGTGATGACATCAGTCATGGGGCATTGTGGTGACAGTGGTCATCTAGAATTGTGATGAAAGGTATCAGGGAGCACTGTGATTACAGGGACCATGGAACATTGTGATGACAAAGGCCATGGAGCATTGTGATGACAAGTGTCATGGGGCATTTTGATGACATTGGCATGGAGCATTATGATGACAAGAGTTCTGGAGCATTTTGATGACAAGGGCATAGAGCATTGTGATGACAGGGCCCATGGAGCATTGTGATGAAAAGGGCAGGGAACATTGTGATGACTGGGTTCATGGAGCATTGTGAAGAAAGTGGCCATGGAGCATTGAGATGACAGGCGTCATGAGGCATGGTGATGACAGTGGTCATGGAGCATTGTGATGAAAGAGATCATGGAGCAATATGATAAGAGGGGAAATGGAGCATTGTGATGACAGGTGTATTGGAGCATTGTGATGAAAGTAGTCATGGATCATTGTTATGACATGTGTCCTGGAACACTGTGATGACACGGTTCATCGAGTATTGTGATGACAAGGGTCATAGCGAATTGTGATGACAGGTGTCATGGGGCAATGTGATGACCTTGATCATCTAGGAATTGTGATGAAAGGTATCATGGAGCACTGTGATGACTGGCGGCATGAAGCATTGTTATGAAACTTGTCCTGGATTATTGTGATGATAGCAGTCATGGAGAATTGTGATGACTGTGATTATTCAGCATTGTGTTGACAAGGGTACAGACAATTGTGATGAAAATGGTCATGGAGCAATGTGATTAAATTTTTCATGGAACTTCGTGATGAAAAGTGCCTGGGAGCATTGTGACGATAAAGGCCATGAGGCATTGTGATGACAAGTGTCATGGAGCATTGTAATGAAAGGTTTCATTGTGCACCGTGATGACAAGGGGAATGGAGTATTGTGATGAATCTGGTCCTGCAGCATTGTGATAACAAAAGCCATGGAGCATTGTGATGACAGGCATCATGGAGCATTGTGAAGAAAGAAGCCATGGGGAATTGTAATGACAATAGAGAAATGTGATGAAAATGGTCAGCGAGCATAGTGGTTAAAGTGGTCATTGAGAATTGTGATGAAAAGCGACATAGAGCATTGTGATGACAAAGGTCATGGAGAACTGTGATGACCAGGTTCATGTAGCATTGTGATGACACAGTCATGGAACATTGTGATGACAAGAATTCTGCAGCATTGTGAGGAAAAAGGCATGGAGCATTGTGATTATAGGGGACATGGAGCATTGTGATGACATGGTAAGCGAACACTGTGATGACAGGTGTTATGGAGCAATGTGATGACAAGTGTCATGGAGCATAGTGATGAGAGGGGCCTTGGAGAATTGTGGTGACAGGCGTCATGGGGCATTGAGATGGCAGTGGTCTTGGAGCATTATGATGAAAGGTGTTATGGAGCACTGTGATTACAGGGGCCATGGAGCATTGTGAATACAAAGGCCATGGAGCATTGAGATGACAGTGGTCATGGAGCATTGTGATGAAAGTGGTAATGGATCATTGTGATGACAAGTGTCCTGGGACCCAGTAATGACATAGTTCATGGAGCATGGTGATGACATTGGTCATGGCGAATTGTGCTGACAATGTCATGGGGCATTGTGATGGCAGTGGTCATCTAGAAATGTGATTAAAGTTATTATGGAGCACAGTAATGAGAGGGGCCATGGAGCATTGTGATGACAAGTGTCATGGAGCATGGTGATGAAACAGACATGGAGCATCATAATGACAAGAGTTCTGGAGCCTGGTGATGTCAAGGGCATGGAGCATTGTGATTACAGGGGTCATGGAACATTCTGATAAGAAGGTTCCTAAAGCATTTTGATGACAGGGGTCATGGAGTATTGTGTTGACACGGGCATGGAGCATTGTAGTGATAGGATATCTGAAGCATTGTGATGAAAAGGGGATGGAGGATTTTGATGACAGGGTCCAAGGAGCATTGTGCTGACAATGGCATGGAGCATTGTGATGAAAAGGGTACTGGAGCACTGTGAGGAAAGGAGTCATGGATCATTGTGATGACAGGGGTCATGGAGCTTTGTGATGACAAGGTTCATGGAGCATTTTGATGACACGGTCAAGGAACATTGCGATGAAAAGAATTCTGGAGCATTGTGATGAAAGGGCATGGAGCATTGTGATAAAAGGTGACAAGGAGCATTGTGATGATATGGGCAGAGAACTTTGTGATGACAGGGGTCATGGAGCATTGTGTTGAAAAGTGGTCATGGATCACTGTGATGCCAACTGTCCTGGAACCTAGTGATGACACGGTGCCTACAACATTGAGATGACAAGGTCCAAGGGGAATTGTGATGACACGTGTCATGGGGCATTGTGATGACATTGGTCATCTTGCATTGTGATGACAGTGGTCATGTAGAATTTTGATTAAAGGTATCATGGAGCACTGTGATGACAAAGGCCAAGGAACATTTTGATGACAAGTGTCATTGAGCAATGGGATGAGACGAGAATAGAGTATTATGATGACAAGTGTTCTGGAGCATTGTGATGACAAGGGCCAGTAGCATTGTGAATACAGGGGCCATGGAGCATGTGATGACAACGGCATGTAGCATTATGATGACACGGGCATGGAGCATTGTAATGATAGGATATCTGGAGCATTCTGATGAAAATGGGATGGAGCATTTTGATGACAGGGTCCAAAGATCATTGTGCTGACAATGGCATGCAGCATTGTGATGAAAAGGGTACTGGAGCACTGTGAGGTAAGGAGTCATGGATCATTGTGCTGACAGGGGTCATGGAGCTTTGTGATAACAAGGGTCATGGAGCATTGTGATGACACGGTCAAAGAACATTGCGATGAGAAGAATTCTGGAGCATTGTGATGAAAGGCCATGGAGCATCGTGATTATAGGAGACAAGGAGCATTGTGATGATATGGGCAGAGAACTTTGTGATGACAGGGGTCATGGAGCATTGTGATGAAAAGTGTCATGGAACATTGTGCTGACTGGGATCATGGAGCTTTTTGGTAAGAGAGGGCTTGGAGATTTGTAATGGCAGGCGTGATGGGGCATTGTGATGACAGCGGTCTTGGAGCACTGTGGTGAAAGGGGTCATGGAGCACTGTGATTACAGGGGCCATGGAGCATTGTGAATACAAAGGCTATGGAGCATTGAGATGACAGGGGTCATGGAGCATTGTGATGAAAGTGGTAATGGATCATTTTGAAGACAAGTGTCATGGGGCATTTTGATGACATTGGCATGGAGCATTATAATGACAAGAGCTCTGAACACTTCTGATGACAAGGGCATGGAGCATTGTGATTACAGGAGACATGGAGCATTGTGATGACATTGGCAGGGATCATTGTGATTACAGGGATCATGGAGCATTGTGATGACAAGTGTCATGCAATATTGTGCTGACACAGATCATGGAGCATTTTGATGAGAGTGGCCTTGGAGCACAGTGATGAGAGACGTCATGGGGCATTATGGTGACAGTGGACAAGGAGCATTGTGATGAAAGTGTTAATGGAGCAATGCGATTATCGGGACAATGGAGCATTGAGATAACAGAGTTCTTCGAGCATTGTGATGAAAGTGGTCATGGATCACTGTGATGACAAGTGTCCTGGAACCTAGTGATGACACGGTTCCTACAGCATTGAGATGACAAGTGCCAGGGAGAATTGTGATGACACGTGTCATGGGGCATTGTGATGACATTTGTTATCTTGCATTGTGATGACAGTGGTCATGTAGAGTTTTGATTAAAGGTATCATGGAGCACAGTGATGACATAGACCAAGGAACATTTTGATGACAAGGGTCATTGAGCAATGGGATGAAACGGGAATGGAGTATTATGATGACAAGTGTTCTGGAGCATTGTGATGACAAGGGCATGGAGCATTGTGATTACAGTGGCCATGGAGCATTGTGATGACAACGGCATGTAGCATTGGGATGACAGGGGTTATTGAGCATTGTGATGACAAAGACCATGAGGCATTTTGATGACAGGGGCCTTGGAGAATTGTGATGACAATGGTCATCAAGCATTGTGTTGACAGGAGTCATAGAGCATTGTGATGAGAAAGACCATGGAGCATGGTGATGACAGAGGCCATGGAACATTGTGATGAGAAGGCCATGTACCATTGTGATTACATGGGTAATAGAGCATTGTGATGACAAGGGCTGGGAACCTTGTGGTGACCAGGGTCATGGAGCATTTTGATGAGAACTTTCATGGAACATTGTGATGACAGGGGTCATGGAGCATTGTGTTGAAAGGGAACATGGAGCAGTGTTATTACAGGGTCCAGGCAGTATTGTGATTACAGGTGTTATGGGGCACTGTGATGACAGGGGTATGGAGCATTGTGATGAAAATTGTCTTGGAGCATTGTGATGACAGAGGTCACAGAGAATTGCGATAAAAGGTATCATGCACCATTTTGATGACAACGGTCATGGATCATTTTGATGACAGGGGTCATGGAACATTCTGATAACAAGGTTCACAAAGCATTTTGATGACAGTGTTCATGGAGTATTGTGTTGACACGGGCATGGAGCCTTGTAGTGATAGGATATCTGGAGCATTGTGATGAAAAGGGGATGGAGCATTTTGATGACAGGGTCCAAGGAGCATTGTGCTGACAATGGCATGGAGCATTGTGATGAAAAGGGTACTGGAGCACTGTGAGGAAAGGAGTCATGGATCATTGTGATGACAGGGGTCATGGAGCTTTGTGATGACAAGGGTCATGGAGCATTTTGATGACACGGTCAAGGAACATTGCGATGACAAGAATTCTGGAGCATTGTGATGAAAGGGCATGGAGCATTGTGATAAAAGGTGACAAGGAGCATTGTGATGATATGGGCAGAGAACATTGTGATGACAGGGGTCATGGAGCATTGTGGTGAAAGGGGTCATGGAGCACTGTGATTACAGGGGCCATGGAGCATTGTGAATACAAAGGCCATGGAGCAATGAGATAACAGAGTTCATGGAGCATTGTGATGAAAGCGGTCATGGATCACTGTGATGACAAGTGTCCTGGAACCTAGTGATGACACGGTTCCTATAGCATTGAGATGACAAGGGCCAAGGCGAATTGTGATGACACGTGTCATGGGGCATTGTGATGACATTGGTCATCTTGCATTGTGATGACAGTGGTCATGTAGAGTTTTGATTAAAGGTATCATGGAGCACAGTGATGACAAAGTCCAAGGAACATTTTGATGACAAGGGTCATTGAGCAATGGGATGAAACGGGAATGGAGTATTATGATGACAAGTGTTCTGGAGCATTGTGATGACAAGGGCATGGAGCATTTTGATTACAGTGGCCATGGAGCATTGTGATGACAACGGCATGTAGCATTGTGATGACAGGGGTTATTGAGCATTTTGATTACAAAGACCATGAGGCATTTTGATGACTGGGGCCTTGGAGAATTGTGATGACAATGGTCATCAAGCATTGTGTTGACAGGAGTCATAGAGCATTGTGATGAGAAAGACCATGGAGCATGGAGATGACAGAGGCCATGGAACATTGTGATGAGAAGGCCATGTACCACTGTGATTACATGGGTAATAGAGCATTGTGATAACAAGGGCTGGGAACCTTGTGGTGACCAGGGTCATGGAGCATTTTGATGAGAACTTTCATGGAACATTGTGATGACAGGGGTCATGGAGCATTGTGTTGAAAGGGAACATGGAGCAGTGTTATTACAGGGTCCAGGCAGTATTGTGATTACAGGTGTTATGGGGCATTGTGATGACAGGGGTATGGAGCATTGTGATGAAAATTGTCTTGGAGCATTGTGATGACAGAGGTCACAGAGAATTGCAATAAAATGTATCATGCACCATTTTGATGACAACGGTCATGGATCATTTTGATGACAGGGGTCATGGAACATTCTGATAACAAGTTTCATAAAGCATTTTGATGACAGGGTTCATGGAGTATTGTGTTGACACGGGCATGGAGCATTGTAGTGATAGGATATCTGGAGCATTGTGATGAAAAGGGGATGGAGCATTTTGATGACAGGGTCCAAGGAGCATTGTGCTGACAATGGCATGGAGCATTGTGATGAAAAGGGTACTGGAGCACTGTGAGGAAAGTAGTCATGGATCATTGTGATGACAGGGGTCATGGAGCTTTGTGATGACAAGGGTCATGGAGCATTTTGATGACACGGTCAAGGAACATTGCGATGACAAGAATTCTGGAGCATTGTGATGAAAGGGCATGGAGCATTGTGATAAAAGGTGACAAGGAGCATTGTGATGATATGGGCAGAGAACATTGTGATGACAAGGGTCATGGAGCATTGTGGTGAAAGGGGTCATGGAGCACTGTGATTACAGGGGCCATGGAGCATTGTGAATACAAAGGCCATGGAGCAATGAGATAACAGAGTTCATGGAGCATTGTGATGAAAGCGGTCATGGATCACTGTGATGACAAGTGTCCTGGAACCTAGTGATGACACGGTTCCTACAGCATTGAGATGACAAGGGCCAAGGCGAATTGTGATGACACGTGTCATGGGGCATTGCGATGACATTGGTCATCTTGCATTGTGATGACAGCGGTCTTGGAGCATTGTGGTGAAAGGGGTCATGGAGCACTGTGATTACAGGGGCCATGGAGCATTGTGAATACAATGGCTATGGAGCATTAAGATGACAGGGTTCATGGAGCTTTGTGGTGAAAGTGGTAATGGATCATTGTGAAGACAAGTGTCATGGGGCATTATGATGACATTGGCATGGAGCATTATAATGACAAGAGTTCTGAACCCTTCTGATGACAAGGGCATGGAGCATTGTGATTACAGGAGACATGGAGCATTGTGATGACATTGGCAGGGATCATTGTGATTACAGGGATCATGGAGCATTGTGATGACAAGTGTCATGCAATATTGTGCTGACACAGATCATGGAGCATTTTGATGAGAGTGGCCTTGGAGCACAGTGATGAGAGACGTCATGGGGCGTTATGGTGACAGTGGTCAAAGAGCATTGTGATGAAAGTGTTCATGGAGCAACGCCATTATCGGGACAATGGAGCATTGTGAATACAAAGGCCATGGAGCATTGAGATAACAGAGTTCATGGAGCATTGTGATGAAAGTGGTCATGGATCACTGTGAAGACAAGTGTCGTGGAACCTAGTGATGACACGGTTCCTACAGCATTGAGATGACAAGGGCCAATGCGAATTGTGATGACACGTGTCATGGGGCATTGTGATGACATTGGTCATCTTGCATTTTGATGACAGTGGTCATGTAGAATTTTGATTAAAGGTATCAAGGAGCACGGTGAAGACAAAGGCCAAGGAATATTTTGATGACAAGTGTCAATGAGCAATGGGATGACAGGGGAATGGAGTATTATGATGAGAAGTGTTCTGGAGCATTGTGATGACAAGGGCATGGAGCATTGTGATTACAGGGGACATGGAGCATTTTGATGACAATGGCAATGAGCATTGTGATGACACGGGCAGGGAGCATTGTAATGATAGGATATCTGGAGCATTGTGATTACAGGGGCCATGGAGCAGTGTGATGACAAAGGCTTGGAGCATTGTGATGACAAGGGCCATGGAGCATTGTGATTACAAGGTTCATGGGGCATTGTGATGAGTGAGGTCATGGAGCATTGAGATGAAACGGGTCATGGAGCATTGTGATTACAGGGGCCATGGAGCATTGTGATGACAGGTGTCATGGAGTATTGAGAGGAAATGGTTCATGGACCATTACGATGACAGGGTCATGGAGAATTGTGATGACAGTGGCCATGGGGAATTTGGATGAAAGGCGTACTGGGGCATTGTGAGGAAATGTTTCATGGAGAATTGTGATGACAAAGGCCATGGAGCATCGTGATGACAGGGGTCATGGGGCATTGTGCTGAAAGCAGTCATGGAGCCTTGCGATGAAAAGCACCACGGAGCATTGTGATGACAAGGACCATGGAGCATTGTCAATACAAAGGACATGGAGCCTTGTGATGACAAGGGTCATGGATCATTGTAAAAACAGGTATCATTGGGCATTGTGATGACAGGGGCATGGAGCATTTTTATGTAAGTTGCCATGGAGAATTGTGATGAAAGGGATCATGTGGATTTGTAATGACAAGGGCTATGGAGCATTGTGAGGAAACAAATCTTGGAGTATTTTGATGAAAGTTGTCATGGAGCATTGCGATGAAAAGCACCAAGGAACATTGGGATGACAAGGGCCATCGAGCATTGTGATGACAAGTGTCATGGAGCATTGTGATGACAGGTGTCATGGTTCATCGTGATGACAAATGCCATGGAGAATTTTGATGATAGGTGGCATTGGGCATTGTGATGAAAGGGGTCATGGAGTACTGTGATTACAGGGTCCATGGAGCATTGTGATAACAAGTGACATGGAGAATAGTGATGACAGGTGTCATAGAGCATTGTGATGACAAGTGCCATTTAGCATTTTGATGACAGGGTTCAACAGGCAATGTGTTGACAGGGGTCACGGAGCACTGTGATTACAAAGGCCATAGAGCATTGTGAAGACAAGATTCATAGAGCATTGTGATGACACGGGGCATGAAGCATGGTGATGACCACAAACCTGGAGCAGTGTGATGACAACCACATGGAGTATTTATATGACAGGGGTTGTTGAGCACTGTGATTACAAAGACAATGAGGCATTGTGATGACAGGAGCCTTGGCGCATTGTGATGACAATGGTCATCAATCATTGTGAGAACAGGGGTCATAGACCATTGTGATGAGAAAGACCATGGAGCATGGTGATGACAGAGGCCATGGAAATTTGTGATGACAAGGCCACGTACCATTGTGATTACAAGGGTCATGGAGCATTGTGATGAAAAGAGCAGGGAAAGTTGTGGTGACCTGGGTCATGGAGCATTTTGATGACAACTTTCATGGAAGGTTGTGATGACAGGGGTCATGGAGCATTGTGTTGAAAGGGAACATGGAGCAGTGTGATTACAGGGTCCATGGAGCATTGTGAATACATAGGCCATGGAACAATGTGATGACAGGGGTCATGTAGCACTGTGATGACAGGGTCATGCAGCATTGTGATTACAGGGGTTATGGGGCACTGTGATAACAGGGGGCATGGAGCATTGTGATGAAAATTATCCTGGAGCCTTGTGATGACAGCGGTCACAGAGAATTGGGATGAAATGTATCATGCAGCATTGTGATGACAACAGTCATGGATCATTTTGATGACGGGGTCATGGAACATTCTGAGAGCAAGGTTCATAAAGCATTTTGATAACAAGGGTCAAGGAGCATTGTGTTCACACGGGCATGGAGCATTGTAATGATAGGATATCTGGAGCATTGTGATGAAAAGGGGATGGAGCATTTTGATGACAGGGTCCAAGGAGCATTGTGCTGACAATGGCATGGAGCATTGTGATGAAAAAGGTACTGGAGCACAGTGAGGAAAGGAGTCATGGATCATTGTGAAGACAGGGGTCATGGAGCTTTGTGATGACAAGTGTCATGGAGAATTGTGATGACACGTTCAAGAAACTTTGCGATGACAAGAATTCTGGAGCATTGTGATGAAAGGGCATGGAGCATTGTGATTAAAGGTGACAAGGAGCATTGTGATGATATGGGCAGAGAACTTTGTGATGAAAGGGGTCATGGAGCATTGTGATGAAAAGTGTCATGGAACGTTGTGCTGACAGGGATCATGGAGCTTTTTGGTAAGAGAGGCCTTGGAGATTTGTGATGGCAGGAGTCATGGGGCATTGTGATGACAGCGGTCTTGGAGCGTTGTGAAAAAAGGGGTAATGGTTCACTGTGATGACAGGGACCATGGAGCATTGTGAACACAAAGGCTATGGAGCTTTGAGATGTCAGGGTTCATGGAGCATTGTGATGAATGTGATCATGGATCATTGTTATGACAAGTTTCCTGGAACCCTGTGATGACACGGTTAATGGAGCATTGTGATGACAAGGACCATGGCGAATTGTGATGCCATATCTCATGGGGGATTGTGATGACAGTGGTCATCTAGATTGTGATGAAAGGTATCATGGAGCACTGTGATGACAGGGACCATGGAACATTGTGATGACAAAGGCCATGGAGTATTGTAATGAAAAGGACCATGGCGAATTGTGATGACATCTGTCATGCGGCATTGTGATGTCAGTGGTCATCTAGATTTTTATGAAAGGTATCATGGAGCACTGTGATGACAAGGGCCATGGAACATTGTGATGACAAAGGCCATGGAGCATTGTGATGACAAGTGTCATGGGGCATTTTGATGACATTGGCATGGAGCATTATGATGACAAGAGTTCTGGAGCATTTTGATGACAAGGGCATGGAGCATTGTGATGAGAGGGCCCATGGAGCATTGTCATGAAAAGGACAGGGAACATTGTGATGACTGAGTTCATGGAGCATTGTGATGAAAGGGGCCATGGAGCATTGAGATGACAGGCCTCATGAGGCATGGTGATGACAGTGGTCTTGGAGCATTGTGATGAAAGATATCATGGAGCAATATGATAACAGGGGCCATGAAGCATTGTGATGACAGGTGTATTGGAGCATTGTGATGAAAGTAGTCATGGATCATTGTGATGACATGTGTCCTGGAACACTGTGATGACACGGTTCATCGAGTATTATGATGACACGGGCCATGGAGCATTGTGATTAAAGGGGTCATGGGGCATTGTGATGAGTGAGGTCATGGAGCATTGAGATGAAACGGGTCATGGAGCACTGTGATTACAGGGGCCATGGAGCATTGTGATGACAAAGGCCATGGAGAATTGTGATGACAGGTGTCATGGAGCATTGAGACGAAACGGGTCATGGACCATTACGATGACAGGTGTCATGGAGAATTGTGATGACAGTGGCCATGGGGAATTTGGATGAAAGGCGTACTGGAGCATTGTGAGGAAATGTTTCATGGAGCATTGTGATGACAAGGGCCATGGAGCATCCTGATGACAGGGGATATGGGGCATTGTGCTGAAAGCTGTCTTGGAATATTGCGATGAAAATTGTTATGCAGCATTGTGATGACAAGGGCCATGGAGCATGGTGAATACAAGAGACATGGAGCCTTGTGATGACAAGGGTCATGGATGATTGTTAAAACAGGTATCATTGGGCATTGTGATGACAGGGGCATGGAGCTTTTTTATGTAAGTTGCTAAGGAGAATTGTGATGAAATGGATCATGTGGATTTGTAACGACAAGGGCCATGGAGCATTGTGATGAAACAAATCTTGGAGTACTTTGATGAAAGTTGTCATGGAGCATTGCGAGGAAAAGCACCAAGGAACATTGTGATGACAAGGGCCATCGAGCATTGTGATGACAAGTGTCATGGAGCATTGTGATGACAGGTGTCATGGAGCATCGTGATGACAAATGCCATGGAGAATTGTGATGAGAGGTGGCATTGGGCATTGTGATGAAAGGGGTCATGGAGTAGTGTGATTACAGGGGCCATGGAGCATTGTGATAACAAGTGACATGGAGAATAGTGATGACAGGCGTCATGGAGCATTGTGATGACAAGTGCCATTTAGCATTTTGATGACGGGTTCATCAGGCATTGTTTTGACATGGGTCACGGAGCATTGTGATGAGCAAGGCCATAGATCATTGTGATGAGTGGGGTCATGGAGCATTGTGATGACATGGGCCATGGAGCATTGTGAAGACAAGATTCATGGAGCATTGTGATGACACGGGCATGAAGCATGGTGATGGCGACAGACCTGGAGCATTGTGATGACAAGGGCATGGAGCATTGTGATTACAGGAGACATGGAGCATTGTGATGACATTGGTAGGGATTATTGTGATTAGAGGGATCATGGAGCATTGTGATGACAAGTGTCATGCAATATTGTGCTGACACAGATCATGGAGCATTTTGATGAGAGTGGCCTTGGAGTACAGTGATGAGAGACGTCATGGGGCATTATGGTGACAGTGGTCAAAGAGCATTGTGATGAAAGTGTTCATGGAGCAACGTGATTATTGGGACAATGGAGCATTGTGAATACAAAGGCCATGGAGCATTGAGATAACAGAGTTAATGGAGCATTGTGATGAAAGTGGTCATGGATCACTGTGATGACAAGTGTCCTGGACCTCGTGATGACACGGTTCCTACAGCATTGAGATGACAAGGGTCAAGGCGAATTGTGATGACACGTGTCATGGGGCATTGTGATGACATTGGGCATCTTGCATTGTGATGACAGTGGTCATGTAGAATTTTGATTAAAGGTATCATGGAGCACTGTGATGACAAAGGCCAAGGAACATTTTGATGACAAGTGTCATTGAGCAATGGGATGACACGGGAATGTAGCATTATGATGACAAGTGTTCTGGAGCATTGTGATGACAAGTGCATGGAGCAGTGTGATTACAGGGGTCATGGAGCATTGTGATGACAACGGCATGGAGCATTGTGATGACAGGGTTCATTGAGCATTGTGATTACAAAGACCATGAGGCATTGTGATGACAGGGGCCTTGGAGCATTGTGATGACAATGGTCATCAAGAATTGTGATGACAGGGGTCATAGAGAATTGTGATGAGAAAGACCATGGAACATGGTGACGACAGAGCACATGGAACATAGTTCTGAAAAGGCCATGTATCGTTGTGACTACAAGGGTCATGGAGCATTGTGATGACAAGGCCAGGGAACCTTGTGGTGACTGGGGTCATGGAGCATTTTGATGACAACTTTCATGGAACATTGTGATGACAGGGGTCATGGAGCATTGTGAAAACATAGGCCATGGAACAATGTGATGACAGGTGTCATGTAACATTGTGATGACAGGGTCATGGAGCATTGTGATGAAAATTGTCCTGGAGCATTGTGATGACAGCGGTCACAGAGAATTTTGATGAAAAGTATCATGGAGCCTTGTGAGGACAATGGTCATGGATCATTTTGAGGACAGTGGTCATGGAAACTTCTGATAACAAGATTCATAAAGCATTTTGATGACAGGGGTCTTAGAGCATCGTGATGACAAATGCCATGGAGAATTGTGATGAGAGGTGGCCTAGGGCATTGTGATGAATGGGGTCATGGATTACTGTGATTACAGGGGCCATGGAGCATTGTGATAACAAGTGATATAGAGATTAGTGATGACAGGCATCATAGAGCATTGTGATGACAAGTGCCATTTAGCATTTTGATGACAGGGGTCATCAGGCATTGTGCTGATAGGGGTCAAGTAGCATTGTGATGATAAAGGCCATAGAGCATTGTGATGACAGGGGTCATGGAGCATTGTGATGACATGGGTCATGGAGCACTGCGAAGACAAGATTCATGGAGCATTGTGATGACACGGGCATGAAGCATGATGATGACAACAGACCTGGAGAATTGTGATGACAAGGGCATGGAGCATTGTGATTAAAGGAGTCATGGAGCATTGTGATGACATTGGCAGGGATCATTGTGATTACAGGGATCATGGAGCATTGTTATGACAAATGTCATGCAATATTGTGCTGACACAGATCATGGAGCATTTTGATGAGAGTGGCCTTGGAGCACAGTGATGAGAGATGTCATGGGGCATTATGGTGACAGTGGTCAAGGAGCATTGTGATGAAAGAGTTCATGGAGCAACGCGATTATCGGGACAATGGATAATTGTGAAAACAAAGGCCATGGAGCATTGAGATAACAGAGTTCATGGAGCATTGTGATGAAAGTGGTCATGGATCACTGTGATGACAAGTGTCCTGGAACCTATTGATGACACGGTTCCTACAACATTGTGATGACAAGAGCCAAGGCGAATTGTGATGACACGTGTCATGGGGCATTGTGATGACATTGGTCACCTTGCATTGTGATAACAGTGGTCATGTAGAATTTTGATTAAAGGTATCATGGAGCACTGTGATGACAAAGGCAAAGGAACATTTTGATGACAAGTGTCATTGTGCAATGGGATGACATGGGAATGGAGCATTATGATGACAAGTGTTCTGGAGCATTGTGATGACAAGGGCCTTGGAGCATTGTGATGACAATGGTCATCAAGCATTGTGATGACAGGTGTCATAGAGCATTGTGATGAGAAAGACCATGGAGCATGTTGATGACAGAGGCCATGGAACATTGTGATGACAAGGCCATGTACCATTGTGATTCCAAGGGTCATGGACCATTGTGATGACAAGGGCAGGGAACCTTGTGGTGACCGGGGAAACGGAGCATTTTGATGACAACTTTCATGGAACATTGTGATGACAGGGGTCATGGAGCACTGTGTTGAAAGGGAGCATGGAGTAGTGTGATTACAGGGTCCATGGAGCATTGTTAATACATAGGCCATGGAACAATGTTATGACAGGGGTCATGTAGCATTGTGATGACAGGGTCATGGATCATTGTGATTACAGGGGTTATGGTGCACTGTGATGACAGGGGGCATGGAGAATTGTGATGAAAATTGTCCTGGAGCTTTGTGATGACAGCAGTCACAGAGAATTGGGATGAAAGGTATCATGCAGCATTGTGATGACAACGGGCATGGATCATTTTGATGACAGGGGTCATGGATCATTCTGATAATAAGGTTCATAAAGCATTTTGATGAGAGGGGTCATGGAGCATTGTGTTGACATGGGCATGGAGCATTGTAATGATAGGTTATATGGAGCATTGTGATGAAAAGGGGATATAGAATTTTGATGACAGTGTCCAAGGAGCATTGTGCTGACAATGGCATGGAGCATTGTGATGAAAAGGGTACTGGAGCACTGTGAGGAAAGGAGTCTTGGATCATTGTGTTGACAGGGGCCATGGAGCTTTGTGATGACAAGGGTCATGGAGCATTGTGATGACACAGTCAAGGAACATTGCGATGACAAGAATACTGGAGCATTGTGATGAAAGGGCATGGAGCATTGTGATTAAAGGTGACAAGGAGCATTGTGATGATATGGGCAGAGAACTTTGTGATGACAGGGGTCATGGAGCATTGTGATGAAAAGTGTCATGGAACGTTGTCCTGACAGGGATCATGGAGCTTTTTGGTAAGAGAGGCCTTGGAGATTTGTGATGGCAGGCGTCATGGGGCATTGTGATGACAGCGGTCCTGGAGCATTGTGATGAATGGGGTCATGGAGCACTGTGATTACAGGGGCCATGGAGCATTGTGACTACAAAGGTTATGGAGCATTGAGATGACAGGTTTCATGGAGCATTGTGATGAAAGTGATCATGGATCATTGTGATGACAAGTGTCCTGGAACCTTGTGATGACACGGTTCATGGAGCATTGTGATGACAGGAACCATGGCGAATTGTGATGACATCTGTCATGGGGCATTGTGATGACAGTGGTCATCTAGATTGTGATGAAAGGTATCATGGAGCACTGTGATTAGAGGGGCCATGGAACATTGTGATGACAAAGGCCATGGAGCATTGTGATGACAAGTGTCATGGGGCATTTTGATGACATTGGCATGGAGCATTATGATGACAAGAGTTCTGGAGCATTTTGATGAAAAGGGCATGGAGCATTGTGATGACAGGGCCCATGGAGCATTGTCATGAAAAGGGCTAGGAACATTGTGATGACTGGGTTCAAGGAGCTTTGTGACGAAAGGGGCCATGGAGCATTGAGATGACAGGCGTCATGAGGCATGGTGATGACAGTGGTCATGGAGCATTGTGATGAAAGAGATCATGGAGCAATATGATAACAGGGGACATGGAGCATTGTGATGCCAGGTGTATTGGAGCATTGTGATGAAAGTAGTCATGGATGATTGTGATGACATATGTCCTGGAACACTGTGATGACATGGTTCATCGAGTATTGTGATGACAAGGGCCATGGAGTATTGTGATTAAAGGGGTCATAGGGCATTGTGATGAGTAAGGTCATGGAGCATTGAGATGAAACGGGTCATGGAGCACTGTGGGTACAGGGACCGTGGAGCATTGTGATGACAAAGGCCATGAAGCATTGTGATGACAGGTGTCATTAAGCATTGAGAGGAAACGGGTCATGGACAATTACGATGACAGGGGTCATGGAGAATTGTGATGACAGTGGCCATTGGGAATTTGGATGAAAGGTGTACTGGAGCATTGTGAGGAAATGTTTCATGGAGCATTGTGATGACAAGTGCCATGGAGCATCGTAATGACAGGGGTCATGTGGCATTGTGCTGAAAGCGGTCATGGAGCATTGCGATGAAATTTGCTATGGAGCATTGTGATGCCAAGGGCCATGGAGCATTGTGAATACAAGGGACAGGAAGCCGTGTGATGACAAGGGTCATGGATCATTGTAAAAACAGGTATCATTGGACATTGTGATGACAGGGGCATGGAGCTTTTTTATGTAAGTTGCCATGGAGAATTGTGATGAAAGGGATCCTGTGGATTTGTAATGACAAGGGCCATAGAGCATTGTGATGAAACAAATCTTGGAGTATTTTGATGAAAGTTGTCATGGAGCATTGCAATGAAAAGCACCAAGGAACATTGTGATGACAAGGGGCATCGAGCATTTTGATGACAAGTGTCATGGAGCATTGTGATGACAGGTGTCATGGAGCATCGTGATGACAAATGCCATGGAGAATTGTGATGAGAGGTAGCATTGGGCATTGTGATGAAAGGGGTCATGGAGTACTGTGATTACATGGGCCATGGAGCATTGTGATAACAAGTGACATGGAGAATCGTGGTGATAGGCGTCATAGAGCACTGTGATGACAAGTGCCATTTAGCATTTTGATGACAGGGGTCATCAGGCATTGTGTTGACAGGGGTCACGTAGCATTGTGATGACAAAGGCCAGAGAGCATTGTGATGACAGTGGTCATGGAGCCTTGTGATGACATTGGCCATGGAGCAATGTGAAGACAAGATTCATGGAGCATTGTGATGACACGGGCATGAAGCATGGTGATGACAACCGACCTGGTGCATTGTGATGACAAGGGCATGGAGCATTGAGATTACAGGAGACATGGAGCATTGTGATGACATTGGCAGGCATCATTGTGATTACAGGGATCATAGAGCATTGTGATGAGAAGTGTCATGCAATATTGGGCTGACGCAGATCATGGAGCATTTTGATGAGAGTGGCCTTGGAGCACAGTGATGAGAGACGTCATGGGGCATTATGGTGACAGTGGTCAAGGAGCATTGTGATGAAAGTGTTCATGGAGCAACGCGATTATCGGGACAATGGAGCATTGTGAATACAAAGGCCATGGAGCATTGAGATAACAGAGTTCATGGAGCATTGTGATGAAAGTGGTCATGGATCACTGTGATGACAAGTGTCCTGGAACCTAGTGATGACACGTTTCCTACAGCATTGAGATGACAAGGGCCAAGGCGAATTATGATGACACGTGTCATGGGGCATTGTGATGACACTGGTCATCTTGCATTGTGAAGACTGTGGTCATGTAGAATTTTGATTAAAGGTATCATGGAGCACTGTGATGACAAAGGCCAAGGAACATTTTGATGACAAGTGTCATTGAGCAATGGGATGACACGGGAATGGAGTATTATGATGACAACTGTTCTGGAGCATTGTGATGACAAGGGAATGGCGCATTGTGATTACAGGGGCCATGGAGCATTGTGATGACAACGGCATGGAGCATTTTGATGACAGGGGTCTTTGAGAATTGTGATTACAAAGACCATGAGGCCTTGTGATGACAGGGGCATTGGAGCATTGTGATGACTATGGTCATCAATCATTGTGATGACAGGGGTCATAGAGCATTGTGATGAGAAATACCATGGAGCATGGTGATGACAGAGGCCATGGAACTTTGTGATGACAAGGCCATGTACCATTGTGATTACAAGGGTCATGGAGCATTGTGATGACAAGGGCAGGGAACCTTGTGGTGACCGGGGTCATGGAGCATTTTGATGACAACTTTCATGGAACGTTGTGATGACAGGTGTCATGGAGCATTGTGTTGAAAGGGAACATGGAGCAGAGTGATTACAGGGTCCATGGAGCATTGTGAATACATAGGCCATGGAACAATGTGATGACAGGTGTCATGTAGCATTGTGATGACAGGGTCATGGAGCATTGTGATTAAAGTAATTATGGGGCACTGTGATGACAGAGGACATGGAGAATTGTGATGAAAATTGTCCTGGAGCATTGTGATGACAGCCGTCACAGAGAATTGGGATGAAAGTTATCATGCAGCGTTGTGATGACAATGGTCATGGATCATTTTGATGACAGGGTTCATGGAACATTCTGATAACAAGGTTCATAAAGCATTTTGATGACAGGGGTCATGGAGCATTGTGTTGACACCGGCATGGAGCATTGTAATGATACGATATCTGGAGCATTGTGATGAAAAGGGCATGGAGCATTTTGATGACAGGGTCCAAGGAGCATTGTGCTGACAATGCCATGGATCATTGTGATGAAAAGGGTACTGGAGCACTGTGAGGAAAGGAGTCATGGATCATTGTGGTGACAGGGGTCATGGACCTTTGTGATGAAAAGGGTCATGGAGCATAGTGATGACACGGTCATGGAACATTGCGATGACAAGAATTCTGGAGCATTGTGATGAAAGGGCATGGAGCATTGTGATTAAAGGTGACAGGGAGCATTGGGATGATATGGGCAGAGAACTTTGTGATGACAGGGGTCATGGACCATTTTGATGAAAAGTGTCATGGAACATTGTCCTGACAGGGATCATGGAGCTTTTTGGTAAGAGAGGCCTTGGAGATTTGTGATGGCCGGAGTCATGGGGCATTGTGATGACAGCGGTCCTGGAGCATTGTGATGAATGGGGTCATGGAGCACTGTGATGACAGGGGCCATGGAGAATAGTGACTACAAAGGTTATGGAGTATTGAGATGACAGGTTTCATGGAGCATTGTGATGAAAGTGATCATGGATCATTGGGATGACAAGTGTCCTGGAACCTTGTGATGACACGGTTCATGGAACATTATAATGACAAGGACCATGGCGAATTGTGATGACATCTGTCATGGGGCATTGTGATGACAGGGTCATGCAGCATTGTGATTACAGGGGTTATGGGGCACTGTGATGACAGGGGGCATGGAACATTGTGATGAAAATTGTCCTGGATCTTTGTGATGATAGCGGTCACAGAGAATTTGGATGAAATGTATCATGCAGCATTGTGATGACAATGGTCATGGATCATTTTGATGACAGGGATCATGGAACATTCTGATAACAAGGTTCATAAATCAGATTGATGACAGGGGTCATGGTGCATTGTGTTGACACGGGCATGGAGCATTGTAATGATAGGATATCTAGAGCATTGTGATTATAAGGGGATGGAGCATTTTGATGACAGGGTCCAAGGAGCATTGTGATGACAATGGCATGGAGCATTGTGATGAAAAGGGTACTGAAGCACTGTGAGGAAAGGATTCATGGGTCATTGTGATGACAAGGGTCATGGAGCTTTGTGATGACAAGGGTCATGGAGCATTGTGATGACACGGTCAAGGAACCTTGTGATGACAAGAATTCTGGAGCATTGTGATGAAAGGGCATGGAGCATTGTGATTAAATGTGACAAGGAGCATTGTGATGATATGGGCAGAGAACTTTGTGATGACAGGGGTCATGGAGCATTGTGATGAAAAGTGTCATGGAACGTTGTGCTGACAGAGATCATGGAGCTTTTTGGTAAGAGAGGCCTTGGAGATTTGTGAATGCAGGCATCATGGGGCATTGTGATCACAGCGGACTTGGACCATTGGGATAAAAGGGGTCATGGAGCACTGTTATGACAAGGGGCCATGGAGCATTGTGAATACAAAGGCCATGGAGCATTGAGATGAAAGGGTTCATGGAGCATTGTGATGAAAGTGATCATGGATCATTGTGATGACAAGTGTCCTGGAACCTTGTGATTACACGGTTCATGGAACATTGTGATGACAAGGACCATGGCGAATTGTGATGACATCTGTCATGGGGCAATGTAATGACAGTGGTCATCTAGATTGTGATGAAAGTTATCATGGAGCACTGTGATGACAGGGGCCATGGAACATTGTGATGACAAAGGCCATGGAGCATTGTGATGATAAGTGTCATGGGGCATTTTGATGACATTGGCATGGAGCATTATGATGACAAGAGTTCTGGAGCATTTTGATGACAAGGGCATGGAGCATTGTGATGACAGGGCACATGGAGCATTGTCATGAAAAGGGCTAGGAACATTGTGATGACTGGGTTCATGGAGCTTTGTGATGAAAGGGGCCATGGAGCATTGAGATGACAGGCGTCATGAGGCATGGTGATGACAGTGGTCATGGAGCATTGTGATGAAAGAGATCATGGAGCAATATGATAACAGGGGCCATGGAGCATTGTGATGACAGGTGTATTGGAGCATTGTGATGAAAGTAGTCATAGATCATTGTGATGACATGTGTCCTGGAACACTGTGATGACACGGTTCATCGAGTAGTGTGATGACAAGGGCCATGGAGCATTGTGATTAAAGGGGTCATGGGGCATTGTGATGAGTGAGGTCATGGAGCATTGAGATGAAACGGATGATGGAGCACTGTGATTACAGGGGCCATGGAGCATTGTGATGACAAAGGCCATGGAGCTATGTGATGACAGGTGTCATTTAGCATTGAGATGAAACGGGTCATGGACCATTACGATGACAGGGGTCATGGAGAATTGTGATGACAGTGGACATTGGGAATTTGAATGAAAGGCGTACTGGAGTATTGTGAGGAAATGTTTTATGGAGCATCGTGATGACAGGGGTCATGTGGCATTGTGCTGAAAGCGGTCATGGAGCATTGCGATGAAATTTGCTATGGAGCATTGTGATGACAAGGGCCATGGAGCATTGTGAATACAAGGGACATGAAGCCTTGTGATGACAAGGGTCATGGATCATTGTAAAAACAGGTATCATTGGGCATTGTGATGACAGGGGCATGGAGCTTTTTTATGTAAGTTGCCATGGAGAATTGTGATGAAAGGGATCCTGTGGATTTGTAATGACAAGGGATATAGAGCATTGTGATGAAACAAACCTTGGAATATTTTGATGAAAGTTGTCATGGAGCATTGCAATGAAAAGCACCAAGGAACATTGTGATGACAAGGGGCATCGAGCATTTTGATGACAAGTGTCATGGAGCATTGTGATGACAGGTGTCATGGAGCATCGTGATGACAAATGCCATGGAGAATTGTTATAAGAGGTGGCATTTGGCATTGTGATGAAAGGGGTCATGGAGTACTGTGATTACATGGGCCATGGAGCATTGTGATAACAAGTGACATGGAGAATAGTGGTGACAGGCGTCATAGAGCACTGTGATGACAAGTGCCATTTAGCATTTTGATGACAGGGGTCATCAGGCATTTTGTTGACAGGGGTCACGTAGCATTGTGATGAAAAAGGCCATAGAGCATTGTGATGACAGGGGTCATGGAGCATTGTGATGACATTGGCCATGGAGCAATGTGAAGACAAGATTCATGGAGCATTGTGATGACACGGGCATGAAGCATGGTGATGACAACCGACCTGGAGCATTGTGATGACAAGGGCATGGAGCATTGTGATTACAGGAGACATGGAGCATTGTGATGACATTGGCAGGCATCATTGTGATTACAGGGATCATAGAGCATTGTGATGACAAGTGTCATGCAATATTGGGCTGACGCAGATCATGGAGCATTTTGATGAGAGTGGCCTTGGAGCACAGTGATGGGAGACGTCATGGGGCATTATGGTGACAGTGGTCAAGGAGCATTGTGATGAAAGTGTTCATGGAGCAACGCGATTATCGGGACAATGGAGCATTGTGAATACAAAGGCCATGGAGCATTGAGATAACAGAGTTCATGGAGCATTGTGATGAAAGTGGTCATGGATCACTGTGATGACAAGTGTCCTGGAACCTATTGATGACACGGTTCCTACAACATTGTGATGACAAGGGCCAAGGCGAATTGTGATGACACGTGTCATGGGGCATTGTGATGACATCGGTCACCTTGCATTGTGATAACAGTGGTCATGTAGAATTTTGATTAAAGGTATCATGGAGCACTGTGATTACAAAGGCAAAGGAACATTTTGATGACAAGTGTCATTGTGCAATGGGATGACACGGGAATGGAGCATTATGATGACAAGTGTTCTGGAGCATTGTGATGACAAGGGCCTTGGAGCATTGTGATGACAATGGTCATCAAGCATTGTGATGACAGGTGTCATAGAGCATTGTGATGAGAAAGACCATGGAGCATGTTGATGACAGAGGCCATGGAACATTGTGATGACAAGGCCATGTACCATTGTGATTCCAAGGGTCATGGACCATTGTGATGACAAGGGCAGGGAACCTTGTGGTGACCGGGGAAACGGAGCATTTTGATGACAACTTTCATGGAACATTGTGATGACAGGGGTCATGGAGCACTGTGTTGAAAGGGAGCATGGAGTAGTGTGATTACAGGGTCCATGGAGCATTGTTAATACATAGGCCATGGAACAATGTTATGACAGGGGTCATGTAGCATTGTGATGACAGGGTCATGGATCATTGTGATTACAGGGGTTATGGTGCACTGTGATGACAGGGGGCATGGAGCATTGTGATGAAAATTGTCCTGGAGCTTTGTGATGACAGCAGTCACAGAGAATTGGGATGAAAGGTATCATGCAGCATTGTGATGACAACGGGCATGGATCATTTTGATGACAGGGGTCATGGAACATTCTGATAATAAGGTTCATAAAGCATTTTGATGAGAGGGGTCATGGAGCATTGTGTTGACATGGGCATGGAGCATTGTAATGATAGGTTATATATAGCATTGTGATGAAAAGGGGATATAGCATTTTGATGAGAGGGTCCAAGGAGCATTGTGCTGACAATGGCATGGAGCATTGTGATGAAAAGGGTACTGGAGCACTGTGAGGAAAGGAGTCATGGATCATTGTGTTGACAGGGGCCATGGAGCTTTGTGATGACAAGGGTCATGGAGCATTGTGATGACACAGTCAAGGAACATTACGATGACAAGAATTCTGGAGCATTGTGATGAAACGGCATGGAGCATTGTGATTAAAGGTGACAAGGAGCATTGTGATGATATGGGCAGAGAACTTTGTGATGACAGGGGTCATGGAGCATTGTGATGAAAAGTGTCATGGAACGTTGTCCTGACAGGGATCATGGAGCTTTTTGGTAAGAGAGGCCTTGGAGATTTGTGATGGCAGGCGTCATGGGGCATTGTGATGACAGCGGTCCTGGAGCATTTTGATGAATGGGGTCACGGAGCTCTGTGATTACAGGGGCCATGGAGCATTGTGACTACAAAGGTTATGGAGCATTGAGATGACAGGTTTCATGGAGCATTGTGATGAAAGTGATCATGGATCATTGTGATGACAAGTGTCCTGGAACCTTGTGATGACACGGTTCATGGAGCATTGTGATGACAAGAACCATGGCGAATTGTGATGACACCTGTCATGGGGCATTGTGATGACAGGGTCATGCAGCATTGTGATTACAGGGGTTATAGGTCACTGTGATGACAGGGGGCATGGAGCATTGTGATGAAAATTGTCCTGGAGCTTTGTGATGATAGCGGTCACAGAGAATTTCGATGAAAGGTATCATGCAGCATTGTGATGACAATGGTCATGGATCATTTTCATGACAGTGGTCATGGAACATTCTGATAACAAGGTTCATAAAGCATTTTGATGAGAGGGGTCATGGAGCATTGTGTTGAAACGGGTATGGAGCATTGTAATGATAGGATATCTGGAGCATTGTGATGAAAAGGGGATGGAGCATTTTGATGATAGGGTTCAAGGAGCATTGTGCTGACAATGTCATGGACGATTGTGATAAAAATGGTAGTGGAGCACTGTGAGGAAAGGAGTCATGGATCATTGTGATTACAGGGGTCATGGAGCTTTGTGATGACAAGTGTCATGGAGCATTCTGATGACACAGTCAAGGAACATTGCGATGACAAGAATTCTGGAGCATTGTGATGAAAGGGCATGGAGCATTGTGATTAAAGGTGACAAGGGGCATTGTGATGATATGGGCAGAGAACATTGTGATGAAAGGGGTCAAGGAGCATTGTGATGAAAAGTGTCATGGAACATTGTGCTGACAGAGATCATGGAGCGTTTTGGTAAGAGAGGCCTTGGAGATTTGTGATGGCAGGCGTCATAGGGCATTGTGATGACAGCGGTCTTGGAGCATTGGGATAAAAGGGGTCATGGAGCACTGTGATGAAAAGGGGCCATGGAGCATTGTGAATACAAAGGCTATGGAGCATTGAGATGACAGGTTTCATGGAGCATTGTGATGAAAGTGATCATGGATCATTGTGATGAAAAGTGTCCTGGAACCTTGTGATGACACGGTTCATGGAGCATTGTAATGACAAGGACCATGGCGAATTGTGATGACATCTCTCATGGGGCATTGTGATGACAGTGGTCATCTAGATTGTGATGAAAGGTATCATGGAGCACTGTGATGACAGGGGCCATGGAACATTGTGATGACAAAGGCCATGGAGCATTGTGATGACAAGTGTCATGGGGCATTTTGATGACATTGGCATGGAGCATTATGATGACAAGAGTTCTGGAGCATTTTGATGAAAAGGGCATGGAGCATTGTGATGACAGGGCCCATGGAGCATTGTCATGAAAAGGGCTAGGAACATTGTGATGACTGGGTTCATGGAGCTTTGTGACGAAAGGGGCCATGGAGCATTGAGATGACAGGCGTCATGAGGCATGGTGATGACAGTGGTCATGGAGCATTGTGATGAAAGAGATCATGGAGCAATATGATAACAGGGGACATGGAGCATTGTGATGCCAGGTGTATTGGAGCATTGTGATGAAAGTAGTCATGGATGATTGTGATGACATATGTCCTGGAACACTGTGATGACACGGTTCATCGAGTATTGTGATGACAAGGGCCATGGAGTATTGTGATTAATGGGGTCATAGGGCATTGTGATGAGTAAGGTCATGGAGCATTGAGATGAAACGGGTCATGGAGCACTGTGGTTACAGGGGCCATGGAGCATTGTGATGACAAAGGCCATGAAGCATTGTGATGACAGGTGTCATTAAGCATTGAGAGGAAACGGGTCATGGACAATTACGATGACAGGGGTCAGGGAGAATTGTAATGACAGTGGCCATTGGGAATTTGGATGAAAGGTGTATTGGAGCATTGTGAGGAAATGTTTCATGGAGCATTGTGATGACAAGTGCCATGGAGCATCGTAATGACAGGGGTCATGTGGCATTGTGCTGAAAGCGGTCATGGAGCATTGCGATGAAATTTGCTATGGAGCATTGTGATGACAAGGGCCATGGAGCATTGTGAATACAAGGGACAGGAAGCCTTGTGATGACAAGGGTCATGGATCATTGTAAAAACAGGTATCATTGGACATTGTGATGACAGGGGCATGGAGCTTTTTTATGTAAGTTGCCATGGAGAATTGTGATGAAAGGGATCCTGTGGATTTGTAATGACAAGGGCCATAGAGCATTGTGATGAAACAAATCTTGGAGTATTTTGATGAAAGTTGTCATGGAGCATTGCAATGAAAAGCACCAAGGAACATTGTGATGACAAGGGGCATCGAGCATTTTGATGACAAGTGTCATGGAGCATTGTGATGACAGGTGTCATGGAGCATCGTGATGACAAATGCCATGGAGAATTGTGATGAGAGGTAGCATTGGGCATTGTGATGAAAGGGGTCATGGAGTACTGTGATTACATGGGCCATGGAGCATTGTGATAACAAGTGACATGGAGAATAGTGGTGATAGGCGTCATAGAGCACTGTGATGACAAGTGCCATTTAGCATTTTGATGACAGGGGTCATCAGGCATTGTGTTGACAGGGGTCACGTAGCATTGTGATGACAAAGGCCAGAGAGCATTGTGATGACAGGGGTCATGGAGCCTTGTGATGACATTGGCCATGGAGCAATGTGAAGACAAGATTCATGGAGCATTGTGATGACACGGGCATGAAGCACGGTGATGACAACCGACCTGGTGCATTGTGATGACAAGGGCATGGAGCATTGAGATTACAGGAGACATGGAGCATTGTGATGACATTGGCAGGCATCATTGTGATTACAGGGATCATAGAGCATTGTGATGACAAGTGTCATGCAATATTGGGCTGACGCAGATCATGGAGCATTTTGATGAGAGTGGCCTTGGAGCACAGTGATGAGAGACGTCATGGGGCATTATGGTGACAGTGGTCAAGGAGCATTGTGATGAAAGTGTTCATGGAGCAACGCGATTATCGGGACAATGGAGCATTGTGAATACAAAGGCCATGGAGCATTGAGATAACAGAGTTCATGGAGCATTGTGATGAAAGTGGTCATGGATCACTGTGATGACAAGTGTCCTGGAACCTAATGATGACACGTTTCCTACAGCATTGAGATGACAAGGGCCAAGGCGAATTATGATGACACGTGTCATGGGGCATTGTGATGACATTGGTCATCTTGCATTGTGAAGACTGTGGTCATGTAGAATTTGGATTAAAGGTATCATGGAGCACTGTGATGACAAAGGCCAAGGAACATTTTGATGACAAGTGTCATAGAGCAATGGGATTACACGGGAATGGAGTATTATGATGACAACTGTTCTGGAGCATTGTGATGACAAGGGCATGGAACATTGTGATTACAGGGGCCATGGAGCATTGTGATGACAACGGCATGGAGCATTTTGATGACAGGGGTCTTTGAGCATTGTGATTACAACGACCATGAGGCATTGTGATGACAGGGGCATTGGAGCATTGTGATGACTATGGTCATCATTCTTTGTGATGACAGGGGTCATAGAGCATTGTGATGTGAAAGACCATGGAGCATGGTGATGACAGAGGCCATGGAACTTTGTGATGACAAGGCCATGTACCATTGTGATTACAAGGGTCATGGAGCATTGTGATGACAAGGGCAGGGAACCTTGTGGTGACCGGTGTCATGGAGCATTTTGATGACAACTTGCATGGAACGTTGTGACGACAGTGGTCATGGAGCATTGTGTTGAAAGGGAACATGGAGCAGTGTGATTACAGGGTCCATGGAGCATTGTGAATACATAGGCCATGGAACAATGTGATGACAGTTGTCATGTAGCACTGTGATGGCAGGGTCATGGAGTATTGTGATTACAGTGGTTATAGGGCACTGTGATGACAGGGGACATGGAGAATTGTGATGAAAATTGTCCTGGAGCATTGTGATGACAGCCGTCACAGAGAATTGGGATGAAAGTTATCATGCAGCGTTGTGAGACAATGGTCATGGATCATTTTGATGACAGGGGTCATGGAACATTCTGATAACAACGTTCATAAAGCATTTTGATGACAGGGGTCATGGAGCATTGTGTTGAAACAGTCATGGAGCATTGTAGTGATAATATATCTGGAGCATTGCGATTAAAAGTGGATGGAGCATTTTGATGACAGGGTCCAAGGAGCATTGTGCTGACAAAGGCATGGAGCATTGTGATGAAAAGTGTACTGGAGCACTGTGAGGAAAGGAGTCATGGATCATTGTGATGACAGGGTTCATGGAGCATTGTGATGACAAGGGTCATGGATCATTGTGATGACACGGTCAAGGAACATTGCGATGACAAGAATTCTGGAGTATTGTGAGAAAAGGGCATGGAGCATTGTGATTAAAGGTGACAAGGAGCATTGTGATGATATGGGCAGACAATTTTGTGATGATAGGGATCATGGAGTATTGTGATGAAAAGTGTCAAGGAACATTGTGCTGACAGGGATCATGGAGCATTTTGGTAAGAGAGGCCTTGGAGATTTGTGATGGCAGGCGTCATGGGGCATTGTGATGACAGCGGCTGTCTTGGAGCATTGTGATGAAAGGGGTCATGGAGCACTGTGATTACAGGGGCCATGGAGCATTGTGAATACAAAGGCTATGGAGCATTGAGATGACAGGTTTCATGGAGCATTGTGATGAAAGTGATCATGGATCATTGTGATGACAAGTGTCCTGGAACCTTTTGATGACACGGTTCATGGAGCATGTGATGACAAGGACCTTGGCGAATTGTGATGACATCTGTCATGGGGCATTGTGATGACAGTGGTCATCTAGAATTGTGATGAAAGGTATCATGGAGCACTGTGATGACAGGGGCCATGGAATATTGTGATGACAAAGGCCATGGAGCATTGTGATGACATGTGTCATGGGGTATTTTGATGACATTGGCAAGGAGGATTATGATGAAAAGAGTTCTGGAGCATTTTGATGACAAGGGCATGGAGCATTGTGATGACAGGGGCCATGGAACATTGTGATGACATTGGCAGGCATCATTGTGATTACAGGGATCATAGAGCATTGTGATGACAAGTGTCATGCAATATTGGGCTGACGCAGATCATGGAGCTTTTTGATGGAAGTGGCCTTGGAGCACAGTGATGAGAGACGTCATGGGGCATTATGGTGACAGTGGTCAAGGAGCATTGTGATGAAAGTGTTCATGGAGCAACCCGATTATCGGGACATTGGAGCATTGTGAATACAAAGGCCATGGAGCATTGAGATAACAGAGTTCATGGAGCATTGTGATGAAAGTGGTCATGGATCACTGTGATGACAAGTGTCCTGGAACCTAGTGATGACACGTTTCCTACAGCATTGAGATGACAAGGGCCAAGGCGAATTATGATGACACGTGTCATGGGGCATTGTGATGACATTGGTCATCTTGCATTGTGAAGACTGTGGTCATGTAGAATTTTGATTAAAGGTATCATGGAGCACTGTGATGACAAAGGCCAAGGAACATTTTGATGACAAGTGTCATTGAGCAATGGGATGACACGGGAATGGAGTATTATGATGACAACTGTTCTGGAGCATTGTGATGACAAGGGCATGGAGCATTGTGATTACAGGGGCCATGGAGCATTGTGATGACAACGGCATGGAGCATTTTGATGACAGGGGTCTTTGAGCATTGTGATTACAACGACCATGAGGCATTGTGATGACAGGGGCATTGGAGCATTGTGATGACTATGGTCATCAGTCATTGTGATGACAGGGGTCATAGAGCATTGTGATGAGAAAGACCATGGAGCATGGTGATGACAGAGGCCATGGAACTTTGTGATGACAAGGCCATGTACCATTGTGATTACAAGGGTCATGGAGCATTGTGATGACAAGGGCAGGGAACCTTGTGGTGACCGGGGTCATGGAGCATTTTGATGACAACTTGCATGGAACGTTGTGACGACAGTGGTCATGGAGCATTGTGTTGAAAGGGAACATGGAGCAGTGTGATTACAGGGTCCATGGAGCATTGTGAATACATAGGCCATGGAACAATGTGATAACAGGTGTCATGTAGCACTGTGATGACAGGGTCATGGAGTATTGTGATTACAGGGGTTATGGGGCACTGTGATGACAGGGGACATGGAGAATTGTGATGAAAATTGTCCGGGAGCATTGTGATGACAGCCGTCACAGAGAATTGGGATGAAAGTTATCATGCAACATTGTGATGACAATGGTCATGGATCATTTTGATGACAGGGGTCATGGAACATTCTGATAACAACGTTCATAAAGCATTTTGATGACAGGGGTCATGGAGCATTGTGTTGAAACAGGCATGGAGCATTGTAGTGATAATATATCTGGAGCATTGCGATTAAAAGTGGATGGAGAATTTTGATGACAAGATCCAAGGAGCATTGTGCTGACAATGGCATGGAGCATTATGATGAAAAGGGTACTGGCGCACTGTGAGGAAAGGAGACATGGATCATTGTGATGACAGGGTTCATGGAGCATTGTGATGACAAGGGTCATGGATCATTGTGATGACACGGTCAAGGAACATTGCGATGACAAGAATTCTGGAGTATTGTGAGAAAAGGGCATGGAGCATTGTGATTAAAGGTGACAAGGAGCATTGTGATGATATGGGCAGACAATTTTGTGAGGATAGGGATCATGGAGTATTGTGATGAAAAGTGTCATGGAACATTGTGCTGACAGGGATCATGGAGCATTTTGGTAAGAGAGGCCTTGGAGATTTGTGATGGCAGGCGTCATGGGGCATTGTGATGACAGCGGCTGTCTTGGAGCATTGTGATGAAAGGGTCATGGAGCACTGTGATTACAGGGGCCATGGAGCATTGTGAATACAAAGGCTATGGAGCATTGAGATGACAGGTTTCATGGAGCATTGTGATGAAAGTGATCATGGATCATTGTGATGACAAGTGTCCTGGAACCTTTTGATGACACGGTTCATGGAGCATGTGATGACAAGGACCTTGGCGAATTGTGATGATATCTGTCATGGGGCATTGTGATGACAGTGGTCATCTAGAATTGTGATGAAAAGTATCATGGAGCACTGTGATGACAGGGGCCATGGAATATTGTGATGACAAAGGCCATGGAGCATTGTGATGACATGTGTCATAGGGTATTTTGATGACATTGGCAAGGAGGATTATGATGAAAAGAGTTCTGGAGCATTTTGATGACAAGGGCATGGAGCATTGTGATGACAGGGGCCATGGAACATTGTGATGACAAAGGCCGTGGAGCATTGTTATGACAAGTGTCATGGGGCATTTTGATGACATTGGGATGGAGCATTATGATGACAAGAGTTCTGGAGCATTTTGATGACAAGGGCATGGATCATTTTGATGAGAGGGGACATGGAGCATCGTGATGACAAATGCCATGGAGAATTGTGATGAGAGGTGGCATTGGGCATTGTGATGAAAGGGGTCAAGGAGTACTGTGATTACAGGGGCTATGGAGCATTGTGCTAACAAGTGACATGGAGAATAGTGATGACAGGCGTTATAGAGCATTGTGATGACAAGTGCCATTTAGCATTTTGATGACAGGGGTCATCAGGCATTGTGTTGACAGGGGTCACGGAGCATTGTGATGAAAAAAGGCCATAGAGCATTGTGATGACAGCGGTCATGGAGCATTGTGATGACATGAGCCATGGAGCATTGTGATTACAGGAGACATGGAGCATTGTGATGATATTGGCAGGGATCATTGTGATTACAGGGATCATGGAGCATTGTGATGACGTGTCATGCAATATTGTGCTGACACAGATCATGGAGCATTTTGATGAGACTGGCCTTAGAGCACAGTGATGAGAGGCGTCATGGGGCATTAGGGTGACAGTGGTCAAGGAGCATTGTGATGAAAGTGTTCATGGAGGAACGCGATTATCGGGACATTAGAGCCTTGTGAATACAAAGGCCATGGAGGATTGAGATAACAGAGTTCATGGAGCATTGTGATGAAAGTGGTCATGGATCACTGTGATGAAAAGTGTCCTGGAACCTAGTGATGACACGGTTCATACAGCATTGAGATGACAAGGGCCAAGGCAAATTGTGATAACACGTGTCATGGGGCATTGTGATGACATTGGTCATCTTGCATTGTGATGACAGTGGTCATGTAGAATTTTGATTAAAGATATCATGGAGCACTGTGATGAAAAAGTCCAAGGAACGTTTTGATGACAAGTGTCATTGAGCAATGGGATGACACGGGAATGGAGTATTATGATGACAAGTGTTCTGGAGCATTGTGTTGACAAGGGCATGGAGCATTGTGATTACAGGAGTTATGGGGCACTGTGATGACAGGGGGCATGGAGCATTGTGATGAAAATTGTCCTGGAGCATTGTGATGACAGCGGTCACACAGAATTGGGATGAAAAGTATCATGAAGCATGGCGATGACTACGGTCATGGATCACTTTGATGACGGGGTCATGGAACATTCTGATAACAAGGTTCATAAAGAATTTTGATGACAGGGGTCATGGAGAATCGTGTTGACACGGGTATGGAGCATTGTAATGTAAGGATATCTGGAGCATTGTGAAGAAAAGGGGATGGAGCATTTTGATGACAGTGTCTAAGGAGCATTGTGCTGACAATGGCATGGAGCACATTGTGATGAAAAGGGTACTGGAGCACTGTGAGGAAAGGAGTCATGGATCATTGTGATGACAGGGGTCATGGAGCTTTGTGATGACAAGGTTCATGGAGCATTGTGATGACCCGGTCAAGGAACATTGCGATGACAAGGATTCTGGAGCATTGTGAGGAAAGCCCAGGGAGCATTGTGATTAACTGTGAAAAGTAGCATTGTGATGATATGGGCAGAGAACATTGTTATGACAGGTGTCATGGAGCATTGTGATTAAAAGTTTCATGGAACATTGTGCTGACAGGGATCATGGAGCATTTTGGTAAGAGAGGCCTTGGAGATTTGTGATGGCAGGCGTTATGGGGCATTGTGATGACAGTGGCTGTCTTGGAGCATTGTGATGACAGGTGTCATGGAGCACTGTGATTACAGGGGCCATGGAGCATTGTGAATACAAAGGCTATGGAGCATTGAGATGACAGGTTTCATGGAGCATTGTGATGAAAGTGATCATGGATCATTGTGATGACAAGTGTCCTGGAACCTTTTGATGACACGGTTCATGGAGCATGTGATGACAAGGACCTTGGCGAATTGTGATGACATCTGTCATGGGGCATTGTGATGACAGTGGTCATCTAGAATTGTGATGAAAGGTATCATGGAGCACTGTGATGACAAAGGCCAAGGAACATTTTGATGACAAGTGTCATTGAGCAATGGGATGACACAGGAATGGAGTATTATGAGAGAAGTGTTCTGGAGCATTGTGATGACAAGGGCATGGAACATTGTGATTACAGGGGGCATGGAGCATTGTGATGACAACGGCATGGAGCATTGTGATGACAGGGGTCATTGAGCATTGTGATTACAAAGACCATGAGGCATTGTGATGACAGGGGCCTTGGAGCATTGTGATGACAATGGTCATCAACCATTTTGATGACAGGAGTCATAGAGCATTGTGATGAGAAAGACCATGGAGCATGGTGATGACAGAGGCCATGGAACTTTGTGATGACTAGGCCATGTACCATTGTGATTACAAGGGTCATGGAGCATTGTGATGAGAAGGGCAGAGAACCTTGTGGTGACCGGGGTCATGGAGCATTTTGATGACAACTTTCATGGAACATTGTGATGACAGGGGTCATGGAGCATTGTGATGAAAGTGATCATGGATCATTGGGATGACAAGTGTCCTGGAACCTTATGATGACACGGTTCATGGAGCATTGTGATGACAAGGACCATGGCGAATCGTGATGACATCTGTCATGGGGTATAGTGATGACAGTGGTCATCTAGATTGTGATGAAAGGTATCAAGGAGCACTGTGATGACAGGGGCCATGGAACATTGTGATGAAAAAGGCCATGGAGCATTCTGAAGACAAGTGTCATGGGGCATTTTGATGACATTGACATGGAACATTATGATGACAGGAGTTCTGGAGCATTGTGATGACAGGGCCCATGGAGCATTGTCATGAAATGGGCAGGGAACATTTTGAGGACTGGGTTCATGGAGCATTGTGATGAAAGGGGCCATGGAGTATTGAGATGACAGGCGTCATGAGGCATGGTGATGACAGTGGTCATGGAGCATTGTGATGATAGAGATCATGGAGCAATATCATAACAGGGGCCATGGAGCATTGTGATGACAGGTGTATTGGAGCATTGTGCTGAAAGTAGTCATGGATGATTGTGATGACATGTGTCCTGGAACACTGTGATGACACGGTTCATCGAGCATTGTGATGACAAGGGCAGGGAACCTTGTGGTGACTGGGGTCATGGAACATTGTGTTGAAAGGGAACATGGAGCATTGTGATTACAGGGTCCATGGAGCATTGTGAATACATAGGCCATGGAATAATGTGATGACAGGCGTCATGTAGCATTCTGATGACAGAGTCATGGAGCATTGTGATTACAGAGGTTATGGGGCACTGTGATGACAGGGTCCATGGAGCATTGTGATGAAAATTGTCCTGGAGCATTGTGAGGACAGCGGTCACAGATAATTGCGATGAAATGTATCATGAAGCATTGTGATGACAAAGGTCATGGATCATTTTGATGACAGGGGTCATGGAACTTTCTGATAACAAGGTTCATAAAGCATTTTGATGACAGGGTCATGGAGCATTGCGTTGACACGGGCATGGAGCATTGTAATGATAGGATATCTGGAGCATTGTGATGAAAAGTGGATGGAGCATTTTGATGACAGGGTCCATGGAGCATTGTGCTGACAATGGCATGGAGCATTTTGATGAAAAGGGTACTGGAGCACTGTGAGGAAAGAGTCATGGATCATTGTGATGACAGGGGTCATGGAGCTTTGTGATGACAAGGGTCATGGAGCATTGTGATGACAAAGCCAAGGAACACTGCGATGACAAGAATTCTGGAGCATTGTGATGAAATGGCATGGAGCATTGTGATTAAAGGTGACAAGGAGCATTGTCATGATATGGGCAGAGAACTTTGTGATGACAGGGGTCATGGAGCATTGTGATGAAAAGTGTCATGGAACATTGTGCTGACAGGGATCATGGAGCTTTTTGGTAAGAGATGTCTTGGATATTTGTGATGGCAGGCGTCATGGGTCATTGTGTTGACAGGAGTCTTGGAGCATTGTGATGAAAGGGTTCATGGAGCACTGTGATTACAGGGGCCATGAAACATTGTGCATACAAAGGCTATGGAGCATTGAGATAACAGGGTTCACGGAGCATTGTGATGAAAGTGATCAAGGATCATTGTGAAGACAAGTGTCCTGGAACCTTGTGATGACACGGTTCATGGAGCATTGTGATGAAAAGGACCATGGCGAATTTTGATGACATCTGTCATGGGGCATTGTGATGACAGTGGTCATCTAGATTGTGATGAAAGGTATCATGGAGCACTGTGATGACAGGGGCCATGGAACATTTTGATGACAATGGCCATGGAGCATTGTGATGACAAGTTTCATGGGGCATTTTGGTGACATTGGCATGGAGCATTATGATGACAGGAGTTCTGGAGCATTTTGATGAAAAGGGCATGGAGCATTGTGATGACAGGGCCCTTGAGCATTGTCATGAAATGGGCAGGGAACATTTTGAGGACTGGGTTCATGGAGCATTGTGATGAAAGGGGCCATGGAGCATTGAGATGATAGGCGTCATGAGGCATGGTGATGAGAGTGGTCATGGAGCATTGTGATGAAAGAGATCAGGGAGCAATATGATAACAGGGGTCATGGAGCATTGTGATGACAGGTGTATTGGAGCATTGTGATGAAAGTAGTCATGGATCATTGTGATGACATGTGTCCTGGAACACTGTGATGACACGGTTCATCGAGTATTGTGATGACAAGGGCCATGGAGCATTGTGTTTAAAGGGGTTATGGGGCATTGTGATGAGTGAGGTCATGGAGCATTGAGATGAAACGGGTCACGGAGCACTGTGATTACAGGGGCCATGGAGCATTGTGATGACAAATGCCATGGAGCATTGTGATGACAGGTGTCATGGAGCATTGAGATGAAACAGGTCATGGACCATTACGATGACAGGGGTCATGGAGAATTGTGATGACAGTGGCCATGGGGAATTTGGATGAAACTCGTACTGGAGCATTGTGAGGAAATGTTTCATGGAGCATTGGAATGACAAGGGCCAAGTAGAATCGTGATGTCAGGGGTCATGGGTCATTGTGCTGAAAGCGGTCATGGAGCATTGCGGTGAAAATTGCTATGGAGCATTGTGATGAAAAGGGCCATGGAGCATTGTGAATACAGGGGCCATGGAGCATTGTGATGACAATGGCATGGAGCATTGTGATGACAGGTGTCATTGAGCATTGTGATTACAAAGACCATGAGGCATTGTGATGACTGGGGTCTTGTAGCATTGTGATGACAATGGTCATCAAGCATTGTGATGACAGGGGTCATAGAGCATTGTGATGAGAAAGACCATGGAGCATGGTGATGACAGAGGCCATGGAACTTTGTGAATAAAAGGCCATGTACCATTGAGTTTACAAGGGTCATGGAGTATTGTGATGACAAGGGCAGGGAACCTTGTGGTGACCGGGGTCATGGAGCATTTTGATGACAACTTTCATGGAACATTGTGATGACAGGGGTCATGGAGCATTGTGTTGAAAGGGAACATGGAGCAGTGTGATTACAGGGTCCATGGAGCATTGTGATTACAGGTGTTATGGGGCACTGTGATGACAGGGGGCATGGAGCACTGTGATGAAAATTGTCCTGGAACATTGTGATGACAGCGGTCACAGAGAATTGCGATGAAATGTATCATGCAGCATTGTGATGACAACGGTCATGGATCATTTTGATGACAGGGGTCATGGAACATTCTTATAACAAGGTTTATAAAGCATTTTGATGACAGGGTTCATGGAGCATTGCGTTGACACGGGCATGGAGCATTGTAATGATAGGATATCTGGAGCATTGTGATGAAAATGGGATGGAGCATTTTGATGACAGGGTCCAAGGAGCATTGTGCTGACAATGCCATGGAGCATTGTGATGAAAATGTTACTGGAGCACCGTGAGGAAAGGAGTCATGGATCACTGTGATGTCAAGGGTCATGGAGCTTTGTGATGAAAAGGGTCATGGAGCATTGTGATGACACGGTCAAGGAACATTGCGATGACAAGAATTCTAGAGCATTGTGATGAAAGGGCATGGAGCATTTTGATTAAAGGTTACAAGGAGCATTGTGATGATATGAGTAGAGAACTTTGTGATGGCAGGCGTCATGGGGCATTGTGATGACAGCGGTCTTGGAGCATTGTGTTAAAAGGTGTCATGGAGCACTGTCATGACAAGGGGCCATGGAGCATTGTGAATACAAAGGCTATGGAGCATTGAGATGACAGTGTTCATGGAGCATTGTGATGAAAGTGATCATGGATCATTGGGATGACAAGTGTCCTGGAAACTTGTGATGACACGGTTCATGGAGCATTGTGATGAGAAGGATCATGGCGAATTATGATGACATCTGTCATGGGGCATTGTGATGACAGTGTTCATCTAGAATTGTGATGAAAGGTATCATGGAGCACTGTGATGACAGTGGCCATGGCACATTGTAATGACAAAGGCCATGGAGCATTGTGATGGAAAGTGTCATGGGGCATTTTGATGACATTGGCATGGAGCCTTATGATGACAAGAGTTCTGGAGCATTTTGATGACAAGGGCATGGAGCATTGTGATGACAGGTGTCATGGAGCATCGTGATGACAAATGCCATGGAGAACTGTGATGAGAGATGTCATTGGGCATTGTGATGAAAGGGGTCATGGAGTACTGGATTACAGGGGCCATGGAACATTGTGATAACAAGTGACATGGAGAACTGTGATGACCAGAGTCATGTAGCATTGTGATGACACGGTCATGGAACTTTGTGATGACAAGAATTCTGGAGCATTGTGAGGAAAAAGGCATGGAGCATTGTGATGCCACCGTCATGGAACATTGTGATGACAAGAATTCTGGAGCATTGTGATGACAAGGGCCATGGAGCATTGTGATGCAATGGTCATTGAACATTGTGATGAGAAGAATTCTGGGGCATTGTGAGGAAAAAGGCATGGAGCCTTGTGGTTATAGGGGATATGGAGCACTGTGATGACATGGGCAGGGAACACTGTGATGACAGGTGTTATGGAGCAATATGATGACAAGTGTCATGGAGCATTGTGATGAGAGGGGCCTTTGAAAATTTTGATGACAGGCGTCATGGGGCACTGAGATGTCGGTCGTCATGGAGCATTATGATGAAAGGTGTTATGGAGCACTGTGATTACAGGGGCCATGGAGCATTGTGAATACAAAGGCCATGGAGAATTGAGATGACAGTGGTCATGGAGCATTGTGATGAAAATGGTAATGGATCATTGTGATGACAAGTGTCCTGGGACAGTGTGATGTCATGGTTCATGGAGCATTGTGATGACAATGGTCATGGCGAATTGTGATGACAATGTCATGGGGCATTGTGATGGCAGTGGTCATCTAGAAATGTGATTAAAGTTATTATGGTGCACAGTAATGAGAGGGGCCATGGAGCATTGTGATGATAAGTGTCATCGAACATGGAGATGAAACGGACATGGAGCATTAAAATGACAAGAGTTCTGGAGCCTTGTGATGACAAGGGCATGGAGCTTTGTGATTACAGGGGCAATGGAGCAGTGTGATGACAAAGGCTTGGGGCACTGTGATGACAAGCTCCATGGAGCATTGTAATTACAGGGGTCATGGGGCTATGTGATGAGTGAGGTCATATAGCATTGAGATGAAACGGGTCATGGAGCACTGTGATTACAGGGGACATTTTGCATTGTGATGACAAAGTCCATGGAGCATTGTGATGACAGGTGTCATGGAGCATTGAGATGAAAAGGGTCATGGACCATTACAATGACAGGGGTCATGGAGAATTGTGATGACAGTGGCCATGGGGAATTTGGATGAAAGGCGTACTGGAGCATTGTGAGGAAATGTTCCATGGAGCATTGTGATGACAAGGGCCATGGAGCATTGTGATGAAAGGGGCAAGGAGCATTTTTATGTAACTTGCCATAGAGAATTGTGATGAAAGATATCATGTGGATTTGTAATGCCAAGGGCCATGGAGCATTGTGATGAAACAAATCTTGGAGTATTTTGATGAAAGATGTCATGGCGCATTGTGATGAAATGCGCCAAGGAACATTGTAATGACAAGGGCCATCGAGCATTGTGATGACAAGTGTCATGGAGCATTTTGATGACAGGTGTCATGGAGCATCGTGATGACAAATGCCATGGAGAATTGTGATGAGAGGTGGCATTGGGCATTGTGATGAAAGGGGTCATGGAGTACTGGAATTACAGGGGTCATAGAGCATTGTGATAACAAGTGAAATGGAGAATAGTGATGACAGGTATCATAGAGCATTGTGATGACAAGTGCCCTTTAGAATTTTGATGACAGGGGTCATCAGGCATTGTGTTGAAAAGGGTCACGGAGCATTGTGATGACAAAGGCCATAGAGCATGGTGATGACAGGGTTCCTGGAGCATTGTGATGACATGGGCCATGGAGCATTGTGAACACAAGTTTCATGGAGCATTGTGATGACACAGGCATGAAACATGGTGATGACAACCGACCTGGAGCATTGTGATGAAAAGGGCATGGAGCATTGTGATTACAGGAGACATGGAGCATTGTGATGACATTGGCCGGGAGCATTGTGATTACAGGGATCATGGAGCATTGTGATGACAAGTGTCATGCAATATTGTGCTTACACAGATGATGGAGCAACGAGATTATCGGGACAATGGAGCATTGTGAATACAAAGGCCATGGAACATTAAGATAACTGATTTCATTGAGCATTGTGATGACAAGGGTCTTGGAACCTAGTGATGACACGGTTCATACAGCATTGGGATGAAAAGTGCCAAGGCAAATTGTGATGAAACCTGTCATGGAGCATTGTGATGACATTGGTCATCATGCATTGTGATGACAGTGGTCACGTAGAATTTTGATTTAAGGTATCATGGAGCACTGTGAAGACAAAGGCCAAGGAATATTTTGATGACAAGTGTCATTGAGCATTGGGATGACACGGGAATGGAGCATTATGATGACAAGTGTTCTGGAGCATTGTGATGACAAGGGCATGGAGCATTGTGATTACAAAGACCATGAGGCATTGTGATGACAGGGGCCTTGGAGCATTTTGATGACAGGGGTCATAGAGCATTGTGATGAGAACGACCATGGAGCATGGTGATGACAGAGACCATCGAACATTGTGATGACAAGGCCATGTACCATTGTGATTACAAGGGTCATGGAGCATTGTGATGACAAGGGCAGGGAACCTTTTGGTGACCGGGGTCATGGAGCACTTTGATGACAACTTTCATGGAACATTGTGATGAAAGGGGTCACGGAGCATTGTGTTGAAAGGGAACAAGTAGCAGTGTGATTACAGGCGTTATGGGGCACTGTGATGACAGGGGGCATGGAGCATTGTGATGAAAATTGTCCTGGAGCATTGTGATGACAGCAGTCACAGAGAATTGGGAAGAAAAGTATCATGCAGCATTGTGATGACAACGGTCATGGATCATTTTGATGACAGGGGTCATGGAATATTCTGATAACAAGGTTCATAAAGCATTTTGATGACAGGGGTCATGGAGCATTGTGTTGACACGGGCATGGAACATTGTAATGATAGGATATCTGGAGCATTCTGATGAAAATGGGAGGGAGCATTTTGATGACAGGGTCCAAGGAGCATTGTGCTGACAATGGCATGGAGCATTGTGATGAAAAGGGTACTGGAGCACTGTGAGGAAAGGAGTCATGGACCATTGTGATGACAGGGGTCAGGGAGCTTTGTGATGACAAGGGTCATGGAGCATTGTAATGACACGGTCAAGGAACATTGTGATGACAAGAATTCTGGAGCATTGTGAGGAAAAAGGCATGGATCATTGGATTATAGGGGACATGGAGCATTGTGATGACATGGGCAGGGAACACTGTGATGACAGGTGTTATGGAGCAATGTGATGACAATTTACATGGAGCATTGTGATGAGAGGGGCCTTGGAGAATTGTGATGACAGGCGTCATGGGTCATTGAGATGGCAGTAGTCATGGACCATTATGATGAAAGGTGTTATGGAGCACTGTAATTACAGGGGCCATGGAGCATTGTGAATACAAAGGCTATGGAGCATTGAGATGACAGTGGTCATGGAGCATTGTGATGAAAGTGGTAATGGATCATTGTGATGACAAGTGTCCTGGGACCCTGTGATGACATGGTTCATGGAGCATTGTGATGACAAAGGCAGGGAACCTTGTGATGACCGGGGTCATGGAGCATTTTGATGACAAATGTCATGGAACGTTATGATGAGAGGGCTCATGGAGCATTGTGTTGAAAGGGAACATGGAGCAGTGTGATTACAGGGTCCATGGAGCATAGTGAATGACAGGGGTCATTGGCCCCTCTCATCATGACAGTGGTCATGATGACGGGGGTCATGTAGCATTGTATTGACATGGGCATGGAGCATTGTAATGATAGGATATCTGGAGCATTGTGATGAAAAGGGGATGGATCATTTCGATGACAGGGTCCAAGGAGCATTGTGCTGACAATGGCATGGAGCATTGTGATGAAAGGGGTACTGGAGCACTGTGAGGAAAGGAGTCATGGATCATTGTGATGAAAGGGCATGGAGCATTGTGATTAAAGGTGACAAGGAGCATTGTGATGATATGGGCAGAGAACAATGTGATGACAATGGTCATGCAGCATTGTGATGAAAATTGTCATGGAACATTGTGCTGAAAGGCATCATGGAGCTTTTTGGTAAGAGAGGCCTTGGAGATTTGTGATGGCAGGCGTCATGGGGCATTGTGATGACAGCGGTCTTGGAGCATTTGATGAAAGGGGTCATGGAGCACTGTGATTACAGGGTCCATGGAGCATTGTGAATACAAAGGCTATGGAGCATTGAGATGACACGGTTCATGGAGCATTGTGATGAAAGTGATCATGGATCATTGGGATGACAAGTGTCCTGGAACCTTGTGATTACATGGTTCATGGAGCATTGTGATGACAAGGACCATAGCGAATTGTGATGACATCTGTCATGGGGCATTGTGATGACAGTGGTCATCTAGAATTGTGATGAAAGGTATCAGGGAACACTGTGATGACAGGGGCCATGGAACATTGTGATGACAAAAGCCATGGAGCATTGTGATGACATGTGTCATGGAGCATTTTGATGACATTGGCATGGAGCATTCTCATGACAAGAGTTCTGGAGCCTTTTGATGACAAGGGCATGGGGCATTGTGATGGCAGGAGCCATGGAACATTGTGATGACAAAGGCTATGGAGCATTGTGATGACAAGTGTCATGGGGCATTTTGATGATATTGGCATGAAGCATTATGATGACAAGGGTTCTGGAGAATTTTGTTGACAAGGGCATGGAGCATTGTGATGACAGGGCCCATGGATCATTGTGATGAAAAGGGCAGGGACATTGTGATGACTGGGTTCATGAAGCATTGTGATGAAAGGGGCCATGGAGCAACGCGATTATCGGGACAATGGAGTATTGTGAATACAAAGGCCGTGGAGCATTGAGATAACAGAGTTCATGGAGCATTGTGATAAAAGTGGTCATGGATCACTGTGATCACAAGTGTCCTGGAACCTAGTGATGACACGGTTCATACAGCATTGAGATGACAAGGGCCAAGGCGAATTGTGATGACACGTGTCTTGGGGCATTGTGATGAGATTGGTCATCTTGCATTGCGATGACAGTGGTCATGTAGAATTTTGATTAAAGGTATCATGGAGCACTGTGATAACAAAGGCCAAGGAACATTTTGACGGCAAGTGTCATTGAGGAATGGGATGACACGGGAATGGAGTATTAAAATGACAAGTGTTCCGGAGCATTGTGATGACAAGGGCATGGAGCATTGTGATTACAGGGGCTATGGAGCATTGTGATGACAACGGCATGGAGCATTGTGATGACAGGGGTCATTGAGCATTGTGATGACAAAGCCCATGAGGCATTGTGATGACAATGGTCATCAAGCATTGCGATGACAGTGTTCATAGAGCATTGTGATGAGAAAGACCGTGGAGCATGGTGATGACAGAGGCCATAGAACATTGTGATGACAAGGCCATGTACCGTTGTGATTACAGGGTTCATGGAGCTTTGTGATGACAAGGGCAGGGAAGCTTGTGGTGACTGGAGTCATGGAGCATTTTGAAGACAACTTTCATGGAACCTTCTGATGAAAGGGGTCATGGAGCATTGTATTGAAAGGGAACAGGGAGCAGTGTGATTACAGGGTCCATGGAGCATTGTGAATACATAGGCCGTGGAACAATGTGATGACAGGGGTCATGTAGCCTTGTGATGACAGGGTCATGGAGCATTGTGATGACAGGGGTTATGAGGCAATGTGATGACAGGGGGAATGGAGCATTGTGATGAAAATTGTCCTGGAGCATTGTCATGACAGCGGTCACAGAGCATTGGGATGAAAGGTATCATGCAGCATTGTGATGACAATGGTCATGGATCATTATGATGACAAGGAGCATTGTGATGACAAGTGTCATGGGACATTTTGATGACATTGCCATGGAGCATTATGATGACAAGGGTTCTGGAGCATTGTGAATGACAAGGGCATGGAGCATTGTGATGACAGCGGCCATGGAACATTTTGATGACAATCGCAAGGAGCTTTTTTATGACAGGGGTCATTGAGCATTGTAATTACAAAGATCATGATTCATTTTGATGACAGGGGCCTTAGAGCATTGTGATGACCATGGTCATCAAGCATTGTGATGACAGGTGTCATAGAGCATTGTGATGAGAAAGACCATGGAGCATGGTGATGACAGAGGCCATGGAGCATTGTGATGACAAGGCCATGTACAATTGTGATTACTAGGGTCATGGAACATTGTGATGACAAGGGAGGGAACCTTGTGGTGACCGGGGTCATGGAGCATTTTGATGACAACTTTCATGGAACATGGTGATGACAGGGGTCATGGAGCATTGTGTTGAAAGGGAACATGGAGCAGTGTGATTACAGGGTCCATGGAGCATTGTGAATACATAGGCCATGGAACAATGTGATGACAGGGGTCATGTAGCATTGTGATGACAGGGTCATGGAGCATTGTGATGACAGGTGTTATGGGGCACTGTGATGACAGGGGGCATGGAGCATTGTGATGAAAATTGTTCTGGAGCATTGTGATGACAGCGGTCGTGGAGCTTTGTGATGACACTGTCAAGGAACATAGGGATGACAAGAATTCTGGAGCATTGTGATGAAAGGGCATGGAGCACTGTGATTAAAGGTGACAAGGAGCATTGGGATGATATGGGCAGAGAACAATGTGACAACAAAGGTCATGGAGCATTGTGATGAAAAGTGTCATGGAACATTGTGCTGCCTGGCATCATGGAGCCTTTTGGTAACAGAGGCCTTGTAGATTTGTGATGGCAGGCGTCATGGGGCATTGTGATGACAGCGGTCTTGGAGCATTGTGATGAATGGGGTCATGGAGCACTGTGATTACAGGGGCCATGGAGCATTGTGAATAAAATGGCTATGGAACATTGAGATGACAGGGTTCATGGAGCATTGTGATGAAAATGGTCATGGGTCATTGGGATGACAAGTGTCCCGGAACCTTGTGATGACACGGTTCATGGAGCATTGTGATGACAAGGACCATGGCGAATTGTGATGACATTTGTCATGGGGCATTGTGATGACAGTGGTCATCTAGGATTGTGATGAAAGGTATCAGGGAGCACTGTGATGACAGGGGCCATGGAACATTGTGATGAAAGACCATGGAGCATTGTGATGACAAGTGTCATGGAACACTGTGATGACACGGTTCATCGAGTTTTGTGATGACAATGGTAAGAGCGAATTGTGATGACAGGTGTCATGGGGCATTGTGATGACAGTGATCATCTAGCAATTGTGAGGAAAGGTATCATGGAGCACTGTGATGACTGGGGGCATGAAGCATTGTTATGAAAATTTTCCTGGATTATTGTGATGACAGCAGTCATGGAGAATTGTGATGACAGGGATTATGCAGCATTGTGTTGACAAGGGTATGGAGTATCGTGATGACAATGGTCATGGAGCAATGTGATGAAAACTTTTATGGAACATCGTGATGAAAAGTGCCTGGGAGCATTGTGACGATAAAGGCCATGGAGCCTTGTGATGACAAGTGTCATGGAGCATTGTAATGAAAGGTTTCATTGTGCACTGTGTGGACAAGAGGGATGGAGTATTGTGATGAAACTGGTCCTGGAGCATTGTGATAACAAATTCCATGTAGCATTGTGATGACAGGCATCATGGAGCATTGTGAAGTAAGGTGCCATGGGGAATTGTAATGACAATAGAGAAATGTGATGAAAATGTTCAGCGAGCATAGTGATTAAAGTGGTCATTGAGAATTGTGCTGAAAAGCGACATAGAGCATTGTGATGACAAAGGTCATGGAGAACTGTGATGAACAGGGTCATGTAGCATTGTGATGACGTGGTCATGGAACACTGTGATGACAAGAATTCTGGAGCATTGTGATGACAAGGGCCATGGAGCATTGTGATGCCACGGTCATGGAATATTGTGATGACAATAATTCTGGAGCATTGTGAGGAAAACGGCATGGAGCATTGTGATTATAGGGCATATGGAGCAATGTGATGAAATGGGCAGGGAACTCTGAGATGACAGGTGTTATGGAGCAATGTGATGACAAGTGACAAGTGTCAGGGAGCATTGTGATGAGAGGGGCCTTGGAGAATTGTGATGACAGGCGTCATGGGGCATTGAGATAGCAGTGGTCATGGAGCATTATGATGAAAGGTGTTATGGAGCACTGTGATTACAGGGGCCATGGAGCATTGTGAATACAAAGGCCATGGAGCATTGAGATGACAGTGGTCATGGAGCATTGTGATGAAAGTGGTAATGGATCATTGTGATGACAAGTGTCCTGGGACCCTGTGAAGACATGGTTCATGGAGCATTGTCATGACAATGGTCATGGCGAATTGTGATGACAATGTCATGGGGCATTGTGATGGCAGTGGTCATCTAGAAATGTGATTAAAGTTATTATGGAGCACAGTAATGAGAGGGGCCATGGAGCATTGTGATGACAAGTGTCATGGAGCATGGTGATGAAACGGACATGGAGCATTATAATGACAAGTGTTCTGGAGCCTCGTGATGACGAGGGATGGAGCATTGTGATTACAGGGGCCATGGAGCAGTGTGATGAAAAAGGCCTGGAGCACTGCGAGGACAAGGGCCATGGAGCATTGTGATTACAGGGGTCATGAGGCATTGTGATGAGTGAGGTCATGGAGCATTGAGATGAAAGGGGTCAGGGAGCACTGTGATTACAGGGGCCATGGAGCATTGTGATGACAAAGGCCATGGAGCATTGTAATGACAGGTATCATGGAGCATTGAGATGAAACGTGTAATGGACCATTACGATGACAGGGGTCACGGAGAATTGTGATGACAGTGGCTATGGGGAACTTGGATGAAATGCGTAGTGAAGCATTGTGAGGAAATGTTTCATGGAGCATTGTGATGAGAAGGGCCATGGAGCATCGTGATGACAGGGGTCATGGGGCATTGTGCTGAAAGCAGTCATGGAGCATTGCGGTGAAAAGTGCTATGGAGCTTTGTGATGACAAGGGCCACGGAGCATTGTGAATACAAGGGACATGGAGCCTTGTGATGACAAGGGTCATGGATCATTGTAAAAACAGGTATCATTGGGTATTGTGATGACAGGGGCATGGATCTTTTTTATGTAAGTTGCCATGGAGAATTGTGATGAAAGGGATCATGTGGATTTGTAATGAAAAGGGCCATGGAGCATTGTGATGAAAAAATCTTGGAGTATTTTGATGAAAGTTGTCATGGAGCATTGCGATGAAAAGCACCAAGGAACATTGGGATGACAAGGGCCATCGAGCATTGTGATGACAAGTGTCATGGAGCATTGTGATGACATGTGTCATGGAGCATCGTGATGACAAATGCCATGGAGAATTGTGATGAGAGGTGGCATTGAGCATTGTGATGAAAGGGGTCAAGGAGTACTGTGATTACAGGGGCCATGGAGCATTGTGATAACAAGTGACATGGAGACTAGTGATGACAGGCGTCATAGAGCATTGTGATGACAAGTGCCATTTAGCATTTTGATGACAGGGGTCATCAGGCATTGTGTTGACAGCGGTCATGGAGCATTGTGGTGACAAAGGCCATAGAGCATTGTGATGACAGGGGTCATGGAGCATTGTGATGACATGGGCCATGGAGCATTGTGAAGACAAGATTCATGGAGCCTTGTGATGACACGGGCATGAAGCATGTTGATGACAACAGACCTGGAGCATTGTGATGACAAGGGCATGGAGCATTGTGATTAAAGGTGACAAGGAGCATTGTGATGATATGGGCAGAGAACAATGTGATGACAATGGTCATGGAGCATTGTGATGAAAATTGTCATGGAACATTGTGCTGAAAGGCATCATGGAGCTTTTTGGTAAGAGAGGCCTTGGAGATTTGTGATGGCAGGCGTCATGGGGCATTGTGATGACAGCGGTCTTGGAGCATTGTGATGAAAGGGGTCATGGAGCACTGTGATTACAGGGTCCATGGAGCATTGTGAATACAAAGGCTATGGAGCATTGAGATGACAGGGTTCATGGAGCATTGTGATGGAAGTGATCATGGATCATTGGGATGACAAGTGTCCTGTAACCTTGTGATTACACAGTTCATGGAGCATTGTGATGACAAGGACCATAGCGAATTGTGATGACATCTGTCATGGGGCATTGTGATGACAGTGGTCATCTCGAATTGTGATGAAAGGTATCAGGGAACACTGTGATGACAGGGGCCATGGAACATTGTGATGACAAAAGCCATGGAGCATTGTGATGACATGTGTCATGGAGCATTTTGATGACATTGGCATGGAGCATTCTCATGACAAGAGTTCTGGAGCATTTTGATGACAAGGGCATGGGGCATTGTGATGGCAGGAGCCATGGAACATTGTGATGACAAAGGCTATGGAGCATTGTGATGACAAGTGTCATGGGGCATTTTGATGATATTGGCATGAAGCATTATGATGACAAGAGTTCTGGAGAATTTTGTTGACAAGGGCATGGAGCATTGTGATGACAGGGCCCATGGATCATTGTGATGAAAAGGGCAGGGACATTGTGATGACTGGGTTCATGAAGCATTGTGATGAAAGGGGCCATGGAGCATTGAGATGAAAAGCGTCATGAGGCATGGTGATGACAGTGTTCATGGAGCATTGTGATGAAAGAGATCATGGAGCAACGCGATTATCGGGACAATGGAGCATTGTGAATACAAAGGCCGTGGAGCATTGAGATAACAGAGTTCATGGAGCATTGTGATAAAAGTGGTCATGGATCACTGTGATGACAAGTGTCCTGGAACCTAGTGATGACACGGTTCATACAGCATTGAGATGACAAGGGCCAAGGCGAATTGTGATGACACGTGTCTTGGGGCATTGTGATGAGATTGGTCATCTTGCATTGCGATGACAGTGGTCATGTAGAATTTTGATTAAAGGTATCATGGAGCACTGTGATAACAAAGGCCAAGGAACATTTTGACGGCAAGTGTCATTGAGGAATGGGATGACACGGGAATGGAGTATTAAAATGACAAGTGTTCCGGAGCATTGTGATGACAAGGGCATGGAGCATTGTGATTACAGGGGCTATGGAGCATTGTGATGACAACGGCATGGAGCATTGTGATGACAGGGGTCATTGAGCATTGTGATGACAAAGCCCATGAGGCATTGTGATGACAATGGTCATCAAGCATTGCGATGACAGTGTTCATAGAGCATTGTGATGAGAAAGACCGTGGAGCATGGTGATGACAGAGGCCATAGAACATTGTGATGACAAGGCCATGTACCGTTGTGATTACAGGGTTCATGGAGCTTTGTGATGACAAGGGCAGGGAAGCTTGTGGTGACTGGAGTCATGGAGCATTTTGAAGACAACTTTCATGGAACCTTCTGATGAAAGGGGTCATGGAGCATTGTATTGAAAGGGAACAGGGAGCAGTGTGATTACAGGGTCCATGGAGCATTGTGAATACATAGGCCGTGGAACAATGTGATGACAGGGGTCATGTAGCCTTGTGATGACAGGGTCATGGAGCATTGTGATGACAGGGGTTATGAGGCAATGTGATGACAGGGGGAATGGAGCATTGTGATGAAAATTGTCCTGGAGCATTGTCATGACAGCGGTCACAGAGCATTGGGATGAAAGGTATCATGCAGCATTGTGATGACAATGGTCATGGATCATTATGATGACAAGGAGCATTGTGATGACAAGTGTCATGGGACATTTTGATGACATTGCCATGGAGCATTATGATGACAAGGGTTCTGGAGCATTGTGAATGACAAGGGCATGGAGCATTGTGATGACAGCGGCCATGGAACATTTTGATGACAATCGCAAGGAGCTTTTTTATGACAGGGGTCATTGAGCATTGTAATTACAAAGATCATGATTCATTTTGATGACAGGGGCCTTAGAGCATTGTGATGACCATGGTCATCAAGCATTGTGATGACAGGTGTCATAGAGCATTGTGATGAGAAAGACCATGGAGCATGGTGATGACAGAGGCCATGGAGCATTGTGATGACAAGGCCATGTACAATTGTGATTACTAGGGTCATGGAACATTGTGATGACAAGGGAGGGAACCTTGTGGTGACCGGGGTCATGGAGCATTTTGATGACAACTTTCATGGAACATGGTGATGACAGGGGTCATGGAGCATTGTGTTGAAAGGGAACATGGAGCAGTGTGATTACAGGGTCCATGGAGCATTGTGAATACATAGGCCATGGAACAATGTGATGACAGGGGTCATGTAGCATTGTGATGACAGGGTCATGGAGCATTGTGATGACAGGTGTTATGGGGCACTGTGATGACAGGGGGCATGGAGCATTGTGATGAAAATTGTTCTGGAGCATTGTGATGACAGCGGTCGTGGAGCTTTGTGATGACACTGTCAAGGAACATAGGGATGACAAGAATTCTGGAGCATTGTGATGAAAGGGCATGGAGCACTGTGATTAAAGGTGACAAGGAGCATTGGGATGATATGGGCAGAGAACAATGTGACAACAAAGGTCATGGAGCATTGTGATGAAAAGTGTCATGGAACATTGTGCTGCCTGGCATCATGGAGCCTTTTGGTAACAGAGGCCTTGTAGATTTGTGATGGCAGGCGTCATGGGGCATTGTGATGACAGCGGTCTTGGAGCATTGTGATGAATGGGGTCATGGAGCACTGTGATTACAGGGGCCATGGAGCATTGTGAATAAAATGGCTATGGAACATTGAGATGACAGGGTTCATGGAGCATTGTGATGAAAATGGTCATGGGTCATTGGGATGACAAGTGTCCCGGAACCTTGTGATGACACGGTTCATGGAGCATTGTGATGACAAGGACCATGGCGAATTGTGATGACATTTGTCATGGGGCATTGTGATGACAGTGGTCATCTAGGATTGTGATGAAAGGTATCAGGGAGCACTGTGATGACAGGGGCCATGGAACATTGTGATGAAAGACCATGGAGCATTGTGATGACAAGTGTCATGGAACACTGTGATGACACGGTTCATCGAGTTTTGTGATGACAATGGTAAGAGCGAATTGTGATGACAGGTGTCATGGGGCATTGTGATGACAGTGATCATCTAGCAATTGTGAGGAAAGGTATCATGGAGCACTGTGATGACTGGGGGCATGAAGCATTGTTATGAAAATTTTCCTGGATTATTGTGATGACAGCAGTCATGGAGAATTGTGATGACAGGGATTATGCAGCATTGTGTTGACAAGGGTATGGAGTATCGTGATGACAATGGTCATGGAGCAATGTGATGAAAACTTTTATGGAACATCGTGATGAAAAGTGCCTGGGAGCATTGTGACGATAAAGGCCATGGAGCCTTGTGATGACAAGTGTCATGGAGCATTGTAATGAAAGGTTTCATTGTGCACTGTGTGGACAAGAGGGATGGAGTATTGTGATGAAACTGGTCCTGGAGCATTGTGATAACAAATTCCATGTAGCATTGTGATGACAGGCATCATGGAGCATTGTGAAGTAAGGTGCCATGGGGAATTGTAATGACAATAGAGAAATGTGATGAAAATGTTCAGCGAGCATAGTGATTAAAGTGGTCATTGAGAATTGTGCTGAAAAGCGACATAGAGCATTGTGATGACAAAGGTCATGGAGAACTGTGATGAACAGGGTCATGTAGCATTGTGATGACGTGGTCATGGAACACTGTGATGACAAGAATTCTGGAGCATTGTGATGACAAGGGCCATGGAGCATTGTGATGCCACGGTCATGGAATATTGTGATGACAATAATTCTGGAGCATTGTGAGGAAAACGGCATGGAGCATTGTGATTATAGGGCATATGGAGCAATGTGATGAAATGGGCAGGGAACTCTGAGATGACAGGTGTTATGGAGCAATGTGATGACAAGTGACAAGTGTCAGGGAGCATTGTGATGAGAGGGGCCTTGGAGAATTGTGATGACAGGCGTCATGGGGCATTGAGATAGCAGTGGTCATGGAGCATTATGATGAAAGGTGTTATGGAGCACTGTGATTACAGGGGCCATGGAGCATTGTGAATACAAAGGCCATGGAGCATTGAGATGACAGTGGTCATGGAGCATTGTGATGAAAGTGGTAATGGATCATTGTGATGACAAGTGTCCTGGGACCCTGTGAAGACATGGTTCATGGAGCATTGTCATGACAATGGTCATGGCGAATTGTGATGACAATGTCATGGGGCATTGTGATGGCAGTGGTCATCTAGAAATGTGATTAAAGTTATTATGGAGCACAGTAATGAGAGGGGCCATGGAGCATTGTGATGACAAGTGTCATGGAGCATGGTGATGAAACGGACATGGAGCATTATAATGACAAGTGTTCTGGAGCCTCGTGATGACGAGGGATGGAGCATTGTGATTACAGGGGCCATGGAGCAGTGTGATGAAAAAGGCCTGGAGCACTGCGAGGACAAGGGCCATGGAGCATTGTGATTACAGGGGTCATGAGGCATTGTGATGAGTGAGGTCATGGAGCATTGAGATGAAAGGGGTCAGGGAGCACTGTGATTACAGGGGCCATGGAGCATTGTGATGACAAAGGCCATGGAGCATTGTAATGACAGGTATCATGGAGCATTGAGATGAAACGTGTAATGGACCATTACGATGACAGGGGTCACGGAGAATTGTGATGACAGTGGCTATGGGGAACTTGGATGAAATGCGTAGTGAAGCATTGTGAGGAAATGTTTCATGGAGCATTGTGATGAGAAGGGCCATGGAGCATCGTGATGACAGGGGTCATGGGGCATTGTGCTGAAAGCAGTCATGGAGCATTGCGGTGAAAAGTGCTATGGAGCTTTGTGATGACAAGGGCCACGGAGCATTGTGAATACAAGGGACATGGAGCCTTGTGATGACAAGGGTCATGGATCATTGTAAAAACAGGTATCATTGGGTATTGTGATGACAGGGGCATGGATCTTTTTTATGTAAGTTGCCATGGAGAATTGTGATGAAAGGGATCATGTGGATTTGTAATGAAAAGGGCCATGGAGCATTGTGATGAAAAAATCTTGGAGTATTTTGATGAAAGTTGTCATGGAGCATTGCGATGAAAAGCACCAAGGAACATTGGGATGACAAGGGCCATCGAGCATTGTGATGACAAGTGTCATGGAGCATTGTGATGACATGTGTCATGGAGCATCGTGATGACAAATGCCATGGAGAATTGTGATGAGAGGTGGCATTGAGCATTGTGATGAAAGGGGTCAAGGAGTACTGTGATTACAGGGGCCATGGAGCATTGTGATAACAAGTGACATGGAGACTAGTGATGACAGGCGTCATAGAGCATTGTGATGACAAGTGCCATTTAGCATTTTGATGACAGGGGTCATCAGGCATTGTGTTGACAGCGGTCATGGAGCATTGTGGTGACAAAGGCCATAGAGCATTGTGATGACAGGGGTCATGGAGCATTGTGATGACATGGGCCATGGAGCATTGTGAAGACAAGATTCATGGAGCCTTGTGATGACACGGGCATGAAGCATGTTGATGACAACAGACCTGGAGCATTGTGATGACAAGGGCATGGAGCATTGTGATTAAAGGTGACAAGGAGCATTGTGATGATATGGGCAGAGAACAATGTGATGACAATGGTCATGGAGCATTGTGATGAAAATTGTCATGGAACATTGTGCTGAAAGGCATCATGGAGCTTTTTGGTAAGAGAGGCCTTGGAGATTTGTGATGGCAGGCGTCATGGGGCATTGTGATGACAGCGGTCTTGGAGCATTGTGATGAAAGGGGTCATGGAGCACTGTGATTACAGGGTCCATGGAGCATTGTGAATACAAAGGCTATGGAGCATTGAGATGACAGGGTTCATGGAGCATTGTGATGGAAGTGATCATGGATCATTGGGATGACAAGTGTCCTGTAACCTTGTGATTACACAGTTCATGGAGCATTGTGATGACAAGGACCATAGCGAATTGTGATGACATCTGTCATGGGGCATTGTGATGACAGTGGTCATCTCGAATTGTGATGAAAGGTATCAGGGAACACTGTGATGACAGGGGCCATGGAACATTGTGATGACAAAAGCCATGGAGCATTGTGATGACATGTGTCATGGAGCATTTTGATGACATTGGCATGGAGCATTCTCATGACAAGAGTTCTGGAGCATTTTGATGACAAGGGCATGGGGCATTGTGATGGCAGGAGCCATGGAACATTGTGATGACAAAGGCTATGGAGCATTGTGATGACAAGTGTCATGGGGCATTTTGATGATATTGGCATGAAGCATTATGATGACAAGAGTTCTGGAGAATTTTGTTGACAAGGGCATGGAGCATTGTGATGACAGGGCCCATGGATCATTGTGATGAAAAGGGCAGGGACATTGTGATGACTGGGTTCATGAAGCATTGTGATGAAAGGGGCCATGGAGCATTGAGATGAAAAGCGTCATGAGGCATGGTGATGACAGTGTTCATGGAGCATTGTGATGAAAGAGATCATGGAGCAACGCGATTATCGGGACAATGGAGCATTGTGAATACAAAGGCCGTGGAGCATTGAGATAACAGAGTTCATGGAGCATTGTGATAAAAGTGGTCATGGATCACTGTGATGACAAGTGTCCTGGAACCTAGTGATGACACGGTTCATACAGCATTGAGATGACAAGGGCCAAGGCGAATTGTGATGACACGTGTCTTGGGGCATTGTGATGAGATTGGTCATCTTGCATTGCGATGACAGTGGTCATGTAGAATTTTGATTAAAGGTATCATGGAGCACTGTGATAACAAAGGCCAAGGAACATTTTGACGGCAAGTGTCATTGAGGAATGGGATGACACGGGAATGGAGTATTAAAATGACAAGTGTTCCGGAGCATTGTGATGACAAGGGCATGGAGCATTGTGATTACAGGGGCTATGGAGCATTGTGATGACAACGGCATGGAGCATTGTGATGACAGGGGTCATTGAGCATTGTGATGACAAAGCCCATGAGGCATTGTGATGACAATGGTCATCAAGCATTGCGATGACAGTGTTCATAGAGCATTGTGATGAGAAAGACCGTGGAGCATGGTGATGACAGAGGCCATAGAACATTGTGATGACAAGGCCATGTACCGTTGTGATTACAGGGTTCATGGAGCTTTGTGATGACAAGGGCAGGGAAGCTTGTGGTGACTGGAGTCATGGAGCATTTTGAAGACAACTTTCATGGAACCTTCTGATGAAAGGGGTCATGGAGCATTGTATTGAAAGGGAACAGGGAGCAGTGTGATTACAGGGTCCATGGAGCATTGTGAATACATAGGCCGTGGAACAATGTGATGACAGGGGTCATGTAGCCTTGTGATGACAGGGTCATGGAGCATTGTGATGACAGGGGTTATGAGGCAATGTGATGACAGGGGGAATGGAGCATTGTGATGAAAATTGTCCTGGAGCATTGTCATGACAGCGGTCACAGAGCATTGGGATGAAAGGTATCATGCAGCATTGTGATGACAATGGTCATGGATCATTATGATGACAAGGAGCATTGTGATGACAAGTGTCATGGGACATTTTGATGACATTGCCATGGAGCATTATGATGACAAGGGTTCTGGAGCATTGTGAATGACAAGGGCATGGAGCATTGTGATGACAGCGGCCATGGAACATTTTGATGACAATCGCAAGGAGCTTTTTTATGACAGGGGTCATTGAGCATTGTAATTACAAAGATCATGATTCATTTTGATGACAGGGGCCTTAGAGCATTGTGATGACCATGGTCATCAAGCATTGTGATGACAGGTGTCATAGAGCATTGTGATGAGAAAGACCATGGAGCATGGTGATGACAGAGGCCATGGAGCATTGTGATGACAAGGCCATGTACAATTGTGATTACTAGGGTCATGGAACATTGTGATGACAAGGGAGGGAACCTTGTGGTGACCGGGGTCATGGAGCATTTTGATGACAACTTTCATGGAACATGGTGATGACAGGGGTCATGGAGCATTGTGTTGAAAGGGAACATGGAGCAGTGTGATTACAGGGTCCATGGAGCATTGTGAATACATAGGCCATGGAACAATGTGATGACAGGGGTCATGTAGCATTGTGATGACAGGGTCATGGAGCATTGTGATGACAGGTGTTATGGGGCACTGTGATGACAGGGGGCATGGAGCATTGTGATGAAAATTGTTCTGGAGCATTGTGATGACAGCGGTCGTGGAGCTTTGTGATGACACTGTCAAGGAACATAGGGATGACAAGAATTCTGGAGCATTGTGATGAAAGGGCATGGAGCACTGTGATTAAAGGTGACAAGGAGCATTGGGATGATATGGGCAGAGAACAATGTGACAACAAAGGTCATGGAGCATTGTGATGAAAAGTGTCATGGAACATTGTGCTGCCTGGCATCATGGAGCCTTTTGGTAACAGAGGCCTTGTAGATTTGTGATGGCAGGCGTCATGGGGCATTGTGATGACAGCGGTCTTGGAGCATTGTGATGAATGGGGTCATGGAGCACTGTGATTACAGGGGCCATGGAGCATTGTGAATAAAATGGCTATGGAACATTGAGATGACAGGGTTCATGGAGCATTGTGATGAAAATGGTCATGGGTCATTGGGATGACAAGTGTCCCGGAACCTTGTGATGACACGGTTCATGGAGCATTGTGATGACAAGGACCATGGCGAATTGTGATGACATTTGTCATGGGGCATTGTGATGACAGTGGTCATCTAGGATTGTGATGAAAGGTATCAGGGAGCACTGTGATGACAGGGGCCATGGAACATTGTGATGAAAGACCATGGAGCATTGTGATGACAAGTGTCATGGAACACTGTGATGACACGGTTCATCGAGTTTTGTGATGACAATGGTAAGAGCGAATTGTGATGACAGGTGTCATGGGGCATTGTGATGACAGTGATCATCTAGCAATTGTGAGGAAAGGTATCATGGAGCACTGTGATGACTGGGGGCATGAAGCATTGTTATGAAAATTTTCCTGGATTATTGTGATGACAGCAGTCATGGAGAATTGTGATGACAGGGATTATGCAGCATTGTGTTGACAAGGGTATGGAGTATCGTGATGACAATGGTCATGGAGCAATGTGATGAAAACTTTTATGGAACATCGTGATGAAAAGTGCCTGGGAGCATTGTGACGATAAAGGCCATGGAGCCTTGTGATGACAAGTGTCATGGAGCATTGTAATGAAAGGTTTCATTGTGCACTGTGTGGACAAGAGGGATGGAGTATTGTGATGAAACTGGTCCTGGAGCATTGTGATAACAAATTCCATGTAGCATTGTGATGACAGGCATCATGGAGCATTGTGAAGTAAGGTGCCATGGGGAATTGTAATGACAATAGAGAAATGTGATGAAAATGGTCAGCGAGCATAGTGATTAAAGTGGTCATTGAGAATTGTGCTGAAAAGCGACATAGAGCATTGTGATGACAAAGGTCATGGAGAGCTGTGATGAACAGGGTCATGTAGCATTGTGATGACGCGGTCATGGAACACTGTGATGACAAGAATTCTGGAGCATTGTGATGACAAGGGCCATGGAGCATTGTGATGCCACGGTCATGGAATATTGTGATGACAATAATTCTGGAGCATTGTGAGGAAAACGGCATGGAGCATTGTGATTATAGGGCATATGGAGCAATGTGATGAAATGGGCAGGGAACTCTGAGATGACAGGTGTTATGGAGCAATGTGATGACAAGTGACAAGTGTCAGGGAGCATTGTGATGAGAGGGGCCTTGGAGAATTGTGATGACAGGCGTCATGGGGCATTGAGATAGCAGTGGTCATGGAGCATTATGATGAAAGGTGTTATGGAGCACTGTGATTACAGGGGCCATGGAGCATTGTGAATACAAAGGCCATGGAGCATTGAGATGACAGTGGTCATGGAGCATTGTGATGAAAGTGGTAATGGATCATTGTGATGACAAGTGTCCTGGGACCCTGTGAAGACATGGTTCATGGAGCATTGTCATGACAATGGTCATGGCGAATTGTGATGACAATGTCATGGGGCATTGTGATGGCAGTGGTCATCTAGAAATGTGATTAAAGTTATTATGGAGCACAGTAATGAGAGGGGCCATGGAGCATTGTGATGACAAGTGTCATGGAGCATGGTGATGAAACGGACATGGAGCATTATAATGACAAGTGTTCTGGAGCCTCGTGATGACGAGGGATGGAGCATTGTGATTACAGGGGCCATGGAGCAGTGTGATGAAAAAGGCCTGGAGCACTGCGAGGACAAGGGCCATGGAGCATTGTGATTATAGGGGTCATGAGGCATTGTGATGAGTGAGGTCATGGAGCATTGAGATGAAAGGGGTCAGGGAGCACTGTGATTACAGGGGCCATGGAGCATTGTGATGACAAAGGCCATGGAGCATTGTAATGACAGGTATCATGGAGCATTGAGATGAAACGTGTCATGGACCATTACGATGACAGGGGTCACGGAGAATTGTGATGACAGTGGCTATGGGGAACTTGGATGAAATGCGTAGTGAAGCATTGTGAGGAAATGTTTCATGGAGCATTGTGATGAGAAGGGCCATGGAGCATCGTGATGACAGGGGTCATGGGGCATTGTGCTGAAAGCAGTCATGGAGCATTGCGGTGAAAAGTGCTATGGAGCTTTGTGATGACAAGGGCCACGGAGCATTGTGAATACAAGGGACATGGAGCCTTGTGATGACAAGGGTCATGGATCATTGTAAAAACAGGTATCATTGGGTATTGTGATGACAGGGGCATGGATCTTTTTTATGTAAGTTGCCATGGAGAATTGTGATGAAAGGGATCATGTGGATTTGTAATGAAAAGGGCCATGGAGCATTGTGATGAAAAAATCTTGGAGTATTTTGATGAAAGTTGTCATGGAGCATTGCGATGAAAAGCACCAAGGAACATTGGGATGACAAGGGCCATCGAGCATTGTGATGACAAGTGTCATGGAGCATTGTGATGACATGTGTCATGGAGCATCGTGATGACAAATGCCATGGAGAATTGTGATGAGAGGTGGCATTGAGCATTGTGATGAAAGGGGTCAAGGAGTACTGTGATTACAGGGGCCATGGAGCATTGTGATAACAAGTGACATGGAAACTAGTGATGACAGGCGTCATAGAGCATTGTGATGACAAGTGCCATTTAGCATTTTGATGACAGGGGTCATCAGGCATTGTGTTGACAGCGGTCATGGAGCATTGTGGTGACAAAGGCCATAGAGCATTGTGATGACAGGGGTCATGGAGCATTGTGATGACATGGGCCATGGAGCATTGTGAAGACAAGATTCATGGAGCCTTGTGATGACACGGGCATGAAGCATGTTGATGACAACAGACCTGGAGCATTGTGATGACAAGGGCATGGAGCATTGTGATTAAAGGTGACAAGGAGCATTGTGATGATATGGGCAGAGAACAATGTGATGACAATGGTCATGGAGCATTGTGATGAAAATTGTCATGGAACATTGTGCTGAAAGGCATCATGGAGCTTTTTGGTAAGAGAGGCCTTGGAGATTTGTGATGGCAGGCGTCATGGGGCATTGTGATGACAGCGGTCTTGGAGCATTGTGATGAAAGGGGTCATGGAGCACTGTGATTACAGGGTCCATGGAGCATTGTGAATACAAAGGCTATGGAGCATTGAGATGACAGGGTTCATGGAGCATTGTGATGGAAGTGATCATGGATCATTGGGATGACAAGTGTCCTGTAACCTTGTGATTACACAGTTCATGGAGCATTGTGATGACAAGGACCATAGCGAATTGTGATGACATCTGTCATGGGGCATTGTGATGACAGTGGTCATCTCGAATTGTGATGAAAGGTATCAGGGAACACTGTGATGACAGGGGCCATGGAACATTGTGATGACAAAAGCCATGGAGCATTGTGATGACATGTGTCATGGAGCATTTTGATGACATTGGCATGGAGCATTCTCATGACAAGAGTTCTGGAGCATTTTGATGACAAGGGCATGGGGCATTGTGATGGCAGGAGCCATGGAACATTGTGATGACAAAGGCTATGGAGCATTGTGATGACAAGTGTCATGGGGCATTTTGATGATATTGGCATGAAGCATTATGATGACAAGAGTTCTGGAGAATTTTGTTGACAAGGGCATGGAGCATTGTGATGACAGGGCCCATGGATCATTGTGATGAAAAGGGCAGGGACATTGTGATGACTGGGTTCATGAAGCATTGTGATGAAAGGGGCCATGGAGCATTGAGATGAAAAGCGTCATGAGGCATGGTGATGACAGTGTTCATGGAGCATTGTGATGAAAGAGATCATGGAGCAACGCGATTATCGGGACAATGGAGCATTGTGAATACAAAGGCCGTGGAGCATTGAGATAACAGAGTTCATGGAGCATTGTGATAAAAGTGGTCATGGATCACTGTGATGACAAGTGTCCTGGAACCTAGTGATGACACGGTTCATACAGCATTGAGATGACAAGGGCCAAGGCGAATTGTGATGACACGTGTCTTGGGGCATTGTGATGAGATTGGTCATCTTGCATTGCGATGACAGTGGTCATGTAGAATTTTGATTAAAGGTATCATGGAGCACTGTGATAACAAAGGCCAAGGAACATTTTGACGGCAAGTGTCATTGAGCAATGGGATGACACGGGAATGGAGTATTAAAATGACAAGTGTTCCGGAGCATTGTGATGACAAGGGCATGGAGCATTGTGATTACAGGGGCTATGGAGCATTGTGATGACAACGGCATGGAGCATTGTGATGACAGGGGTCATTGAGCATTGTGATGACAAAGCCCATGAGGCATTGTGATGACAATGGTCATCAAGCATTGCGATGACAGTGTTCATAGAGCATTGTGATGAGAAAGACCGTGGAGCATGGTGATGACAGAGGCCATAGAACATTGTGATGACAAGGCCATGTACCGTTGTGATTACAGGGTTCATGGAGCTTTGTGATGACAAGGGCAGGGAAGCTTGTGGTGACTGGAGTCATGGAGCATTTTGAAGACAACTTTCATGGAACCTTCTGATGAAAGGGGTCATGGAGCATTGTATTGAAAGGGAACAGGGAGCAGTGTGATTACAGGGTCCATGGAGCATTGTGAATACATAGGCCGTGGAACAATGTGATGACAGGGGTCATGTAGCCTTGTGATGACAGGGTCATGGAGCATTGTGATGACAGGGGTTATGAGGCAATGTGATGACAGGGGGAATGGAGCATTGTGATGAAAATTGTCCTGGAGCATTGTCATGACAGCGGTCACAGAGCATTGGGATGAAAGGTATCATGCAGCATTGTGATGACAATGGTCATGGATCATTATGATGACAAGGAGCATTGTGATGACAAGTGTCATGGGACATTTTGATGACATTGCCATGGAGCATTATGATGACAAGGGTTCTGGAGCATTGTGAATGACAAGGGCATGGAGCATTGTGATGACAGCGGCCATGGAACATTTTGATGACAATCGCAAGGAGCTTTTTTATGACAGGGGTCATTGAGCATTGTAATTACAAAGATCATGATTCATTTTGATGACAGGGGCCTTAGAGCATTGTGATGACCATGGTCATCAAGCATTGTGATGACAGGTGTCATAGAGCATTGTGATGAGAAAGACCATGGAGCATGGTGATGACAGAGGCCATGGAGCATTGTGATGACAAGGCCATGTACAATTGTGATTACTAGGGTCATGGAACATTGTGATGACAAGGGAGGGAACCTTGTGGTGACCGGGGTCATGGAGCATTTTGATGACAACTTTCATGGAACATGGTGATGACAGGGGTCATGGAGCATTGTGTTGAAAGGGAACATGGAGCAGTGTGATTACAGGGTCCATGGAGCATTGTGAATACATAGGCCATGGAACAATGTGATGACAGGGGTCATGTAGCATTGTGATGACAGGGTCATGGAGCATTGTGATGACAGGTGTTATGGGGCACTGTGATGACAGGGGGCATGGAGCATTGTGATGAAAATTGTTCTGGAGCATTGTGATGACAGCGGTCGTGGAGCTTTGTGATGACACTGTCAAGGAACATAGGGATGACAAGAATTCTGGAGCATTGTGATGAAAGGGCATGGAGCACTGTGATTAAAGGTGACAAGGAGCATTGGGATGATATGGGCAGAGAACAATGTGACAACAAAGGTCATGGAGCATTGTGATGAAAAGTGTCATGGAACATTGTGCTGCCTGGCATCATGGAGCCTTTTGGTAACAGAGGCCTTGTAGATTTGTGATGGCAGGCGTCATGGGGCATTGTGATGACAGCGGTCTTGGAGCATTGTGATGAATGGGGTCATGGAGCACTGTGATTACAGGGGCCATGGAGCATTGTGAATAAAATGGCTATGGAACATTGAGATGACAGGGTTCATGGAGCATTGTGATGAAAATGGTCATGGGTCATTGGGATGACAAGTGTCCCGGAACCTTGTGATGACACGGTTCATGGAGCATTGTGATGACAAGGACCATGGCGAATTGTGATGACATTTGTCATGGGGCATTGTGATGACAGTGGTCATCTAGGATTGTGATGAAAGGTATCAGGGAGCACTGTGATGACAGGGGCCATGGAACATTGTGATGAAAGACCATGGAGCATTGTGATGACAAGTGTCATGGAACACTGTGATGACACGGTTCATCGAGTTTTGTGATGACAATGGTAAGAGCGAATTGTGATGACAGGTGTCATGGGGCATTGTGATGACAGTGATCATCTAGCAATTGTGAGGAAAGGTATCATGGAGCACTGTGATGACTGGGGGCATGAAGCATTGTTATGAAAATTTTCCTGGATTATTGTGATGACAGCAGTCATGGAGAATTGTGATGACAGGGATTATGCAGCATTGTGTTGACAAGGGTATGGAGTATCGTGATGACAATGGTCATGGAGCAATGTGATGAAAACTTTTATGGAACATCGTGATGAAAAGTGCCTGGGAGCATTGTGACGATAAAGGCCATGGAGCCTTGTGATGACAAGTGTCATGGAGCATTGTAATGAAAGGTTTCATTGTGCACTGTGTTGACAAGAGGGATGGAGTATTGTGATGAAACTGGTCCTGGAGCATTGTGATAACAAATTCCATGTAGCATTGTGATGACAGGCATCATGGAGCATTGTGAAGTAAGGTGCCATGGGGAATTGTAATGACAATAGAGAAATGTGATGAAAATGGTCAGCGAGCATAGTGATTAAAGTGGTCATTGAGAATTGTGCTGAAAAGCGACATAGAGCATTGTGATGACAAAGGTCATGGAGAGCTGTGATGAACAGGGTCATGTAGCATTGTGATGACGCGGTCATGGAACACTGTGATGACAAGAATTCTGGAGCATTGTGATGACAAGGGCCATGGAGCATTGTGATGCCACGGTCATGGAATATTGTGATGACAATAATTCTGGAGCATTGTGAGGAAAACGGCATGGAGCATTGTGATTATAGGGCATATGGAGCAATGTGATGAAATGGGCAGGGAACTCTGAGATGACAGGTGTTATGGAGCAATGTGATGACAAGTGACAAGTGTCAGGGAGCATTGTGATGAGAGGGGCCTTGGAGAATTGTGATGACAGGCGTCATGGGGCATTGAGATAGCAGTGGTCATGGAGCATTATGATGAAAGGTGTTATGGAGCACTGTGATTACAGGGGCCATGGAGCATTGTGAATACAAAGGCCATGGAGCATTGAGATGACAGTGGTCATGGAGCATTGTGATGAAAGTGGTAATGGATCATTGTGATGACAAGTGTCCTGGGACCCTGTGAAGACATGGTTCATGGAGCATTGTCATGACAATGGTCATGGCGAATTGTGATGACAATGTCATGGGGCATTGTGATGGCAGTGGTCATCTAGAAATGTGATTAAAGTTATTATGGAGCACAGTAATGAGAGGGGCCATGGAGCATTGTGATGACAAGTGTCATGGAGCATGGTGATGAAACGGACATGGAGCATTATAATGACAAGTGTTCTGGAGCCTCGTGATGACGAGGGATGGAGCATTGTGATTACAGGGGCCATGGAGCAGTGTGATGAAAAAGGCCTGGAGCACTGCGAGGACAAGGGCCATGGAGCATTGTGATTATAGGGGTCATGAGGCATTGTGATGAGTGAGGTCATGGAGCATTGAGATGAAAGGGGTCAGGGAGCACTGTGATTACAGGGGCCATGGAGCATTGTGATGACAAAGGCCATGGAGCATTGTAATGACAGGTATCATGGAGCATTGAGATGAAACGTGTCATGGACCATTACGATGACAGGGGTCACGGAGAATTGTGATGACAGTGGCTATGGGGAACTTGGATGAAATGCGTAGTGAAGCATTGTGAGGAAATGTTTCATGGAGCATTGTGATGAGAAGGGCCATGGAGCATCGTGATGACAGGGGTCATGGGGCATTGTGCTGAAAGCAGTCATGGAGCATTGCGGTGAAAAGTGCTATGGAGCTTTGTGATGACAAGGGCCACGGAGCATTGTGAATACAAGGGACATGGAGCCTTGTGATGACAAGGGTCATGGATCATTGTAAAAACAGGTATCATTGGGTATTGTGATGACAGGGGCATGGATCTTTTTTATGTAAGTTGCCATGGAGAATTGTGATGAAAGGGATCATGTGGATTTGTAATGAAAAGGGCCATGGAGCATTGTGATGAAAAAATCTTGGAGTATTTTGATGAAAGTTGTCATGGAGCATTGCGATGAAAAGCACCAAGGAACATTGGGATGACAAGGGCCATCGAGCATTGTGATGACAAGTGTCATGGAGCATTGTGATGACATGTGTCATGGAGCATCGTGATGACAAATGCCATGGAGAATTGTGATGAGAGGTGGCATTGAGCATTGTGATGAAAGGGGTCAAGGAGTACTGTGATTACAGGGGCCATGGAGCATTGTGATAACAAGTGACATGGAGACTAGTGATGACAGGCGTCATAGAGCATTGTGATGACAAGTGCCATTTAGCATTTTGATGACAGGGGTCATCAGGCATTGTGTTGACAGCGGTCATGGAGCATTGTGGTGACAAAGGCCATAGAGCATTGTGATGACAGGGGTCATGGAGCATTGTGATGACATGGGCCATGGAGCATTGTGAAGACAAGATTCATGGAGCCTTGTGATGACACGGGCATGAAGCATGTTGATGACAACAGACCTGGAGCATTGTGATGACAAGGGCATGGAGCATTGTGATTAAAGGTGACAAGGAGCATTGTGATGATATGGGCAGAGAACAATGTGATGACAATGGTCATGGAGCATTGTGATGAAAATTGTCATGGAACATTGTGCTGAAAGGCATCATGGAGCTTTTTGGTAAGAGAGGCCTTGGAGATTTGTGATGGCAGGCGTCATGGGGCATTGTGATGACAGCGGTCTTGGAGCATTGTGATGGAAGGGGTCATGGAGCACTGTGATTACAGGGTCCATGGAGCATTGTGAATACAAAGGCTATGGAGCATTGAGATGACAGGGTTCATGGAGCATTGTGATGGAAGTGATCATGGATCATTGGGATGACAAGTGTCCTGTAACCTTGTGATTACACGGTTCATGGAGCATTGTGATGACAAGGACCATAGCGAATTGTGATGACATCTGTCATGGGGCATTGTGATGACAGTGGTCATCTCGAATTGTGATGAAAGGTATCAGGGAACACTGTGATGACAGGGGCCATGGAACATTGTGATGACAAAAGCCATGGAGCATTGTGATGACATGTGTCATGGAGCATTTTGATGACATTGGCATGGAGCATTCTCATGACAAGAGTTCTGGAGCATTTTGATGACAAGGGCATGGGGCATTGTGATGGCAGGAGCCATGGAACATTGTGATGACAAAGGCTATGGAGCATTGTGATGACAAGTGTCATGGGGCATTTTGATGATATTGGCATGAAGCATTATGATGACAAGAGTTCTGGAGAATTTTGTTGACAAGGGCATGGAGCATTGTGATGACAGGGCCCATGGATCATTGTGATGAAAAGGGCAGGGACATTGTGATGACTGGGTTCATGAAGCATTGTGATGAAAGGGGCCATGGAGCATTGAGATGAAAAGCGTCATGAGGCATGGTGATGACAGTGTTCATGGAGCATTGTGATGAAAGAGATCATGGAGCAACGCGATTATCGGGACAATGGAGCATTGTGAATACAAAGGCCGTGGAGCATTGAGATAACAGAGTTCATGGAGCATTGTGATAAAAGTGGTCATGGATCACTGTGATGACAAGTGTCCTGGAACCTAGTGATGACACGGTTCATACAGCATTGAGATGACAAGGGCCAAGGCGAATTGTGATGACACGTGTCTTGGGGCATTGTGATGAGATTGGTCATCTTGCATTGCGATGACAGTGGTCATGTAGAATTTTGATTAAAGGTATCATGGAGCACTGTGATAACAAAGGCCAAGGAACATTTTGACGGCAAGTGTCATTGAGCAATGGGATGACACGGGAATGGAGTATTAAAATGACAAGTGTTCCGGAGCATTGTGATGACAAGGGCATGGAGCATTGTGATTACAGGGGCTATGGAGCATTGTGATGACAACGGCATGGAGCATTGTGATGACAGGGGTCATTGAGCATTGTGATGACAAAGCCCATGAGGCATTGTGATGACAATGGTCATCAAGCATTGCGATGACAGTGTTCATAGAGCATTGTGATGAGAAAGACCGTGGAGCATGGTGATGACAGAGGCCATAGAACATTGTGATGACAAGGCCATGTACCGTTGTGATTACAGGGTTCATGGAGCTTTGTGATGACAAGGGCAGGGAAGCTTGTGGTGACTGGAGTCATGGAGCATTTTGAAGACAACTTTCATGGAACCTTCTGATGAAAGGGGTCATGGAGCATTGTATTGAAAGGGAACAGGGAGCAGTGTGATTACAGGGTCCATGGAGCATTGTGAATACATAGGCCGTGGAACAATGTGATGACAGGGGTCATGTAGCCTTGTGATGACAGGGTCATGGAGCATTGTGATGACAGGGGTTATGAGGCAATGTGATGACAGGGGGAATGGAGCATTG